>NW_025280571.1:0-644 GCF_018294505.1 Triticum aestivum
GAATGGTGCATTTTGAGCACAAAAAAACTATGGAGTTAAAAAAAATGAAACCCCTTTGTAACAGCCGAGTTTCCGTATGAAACACTGATACTTCGAAATAGATTGTCCGTTTTGTACATGAAGTGCATCCAGTTTTTGCCGTAACCCTCTCTACATTCTTGCACATGCTATGTGGGTCAAATGATGATACCGTGCCAAGTTTCAACCTTTTCAGAGTTCATTTGAAATGCTTTCCAATTTCAGGGTCCTATAGCTCAAAATAATCAGTAAATGCATGAAAAATAACAAATGAAGTCAGAAAGGGTTGAAAATTGATGATGTGGCTTTGAATGGTGCATTTTGAGCACAGAAAAACTATGGAGTTCAAATAAGTTCAAAAAAATTGAAATCCCTTTGTGACAGACAAGGATCCGTATGAAACCCTGATACTTCGAAAAAGATTGTCCGTTTTGTACACGAAGTGCATCCAGTTTTTGCCGTAACCCTCTCTACTTTCTTGCACATGCTATGTGGGTCAAATGATGATACCATGCCAACTTTCAACCTTTTCAGAGTTCATTTGAAATGCTTTTCAATTTCAGGGTCTTATAGCTCAAAATAACCTGTAAATGCATGAAAAATTACAAATGAAGTCAGAAAGGGTT
>NW_025280571.1:654-1215 GCF_018294505.1 Triticum aestivum
GATGATACCATGCCAACTTTCAACCTTTTCAGAGTTCATTTGAAATGCTTTTCAATTTCAGGGTCATATAGCTCAAAATAACCTGTAAATGCATGAAAAATTACAAATGAAGTCAGAAAGGGTTGAAAATTGATGATGTGGCTTTGAATGGTGCATTTTGAGTACAGAAAAACTATGGAGTTCAAATAAGTTCAAAAAAAATGAAACCCCTTTGTAATAGACGAGTTTCCATATGAAACACTGATACTTCGAAAAAGATTGTCCGTTTTGTACATGAAGTGCATCCAGTTTTTGCCGTAACCCTCTCTACATTCTTGCACATGCTATGTGGGTCAAATGATGATACCGTGCCAAGTTTCAACCTTTTCTGACTTCATTTGAAATGCTTTCCAATTTCAGGGTCTTATAGCTCAAAAGAATCAGTAAATGCATGAAAAATAACAAATGAAGTCAGAAAGGGTTGAAAATTGATGATGTGGCTTTGAATGGTGCGTTTTGAGCACAGAAAAACTATGGAGTTCAAATAAGTTCAAAAAAATTGAAATCCCTTGGTGACAGAGA
>NW_025280572.1:0-1215 GCF_018294505.1 Triticum aestivum
CATTTCAATCATACACACAATATGCTCGATATGTGCAAATACAACGAAGCATCACAACATGACTCTACGACACAAGTACTTTATTTAAGGCTCAGGGAGCCATACATAACATACACAAAGGTACGGGTCTCACGACCCAACATACAAGTCATACAGTCATACAAACCAGCAGCGGAAGTAACTTGTCTGAGTACAGACAACTAGTAAAATAAAAGAGGCTTGGAAAGCCTAGCTATACTACGTGGTCCTTCACAAGCTCAGGGTCACCACCTGGGTCTTTAGCCTACTCGTTGATGTCAACGTCTACATAGAACCCATCAGAAGGGGTTGCAGCGTCTTCTGTAAAATGTAGATTATAGCAACATGAGTACAAAGGTACTCAGCAAGACTTACATCAGATCCTACATACATGCATAGTATCAAGAAGGGTTGGTGGAGTTATTGCAGCAAGCCAGCTTTGACTCTTGGCTAGGCTATTCTACGATACTCCAACTTGAAATGGTTTTGCGCACACGAGTCCACTACTCACCACTTCAATACACTACCGAGGATCCACCTCCGTCTTCCTACGGAAGAGCCATCCTCGGCACTCACACTTATCTTGAGGCTTTTAGTAGTTTCCATTTAATTGTCTATGAACTGTATAGGCAACCAAGTAGTCCTTTACCGCGGACGCGGCTATTCGAATAGATCATGTTAACCCTGCAAGGGTGTACTTCTTCATACATGTTTCCACCACTTAGCGTCTGCACACGACATGTGCTCGGCAGACTTCAAGCGAAAGCCAACGTGGGTGTAGACCACGACCTACCTAAACACTTAAGCCTCTAGTCCAGGTTTATCGCCTATTCAGGTTCCATCCGCAGGGAGTCCGGCCGAGGTTTCCCATACGGCCCCGAACGATGTGAACAGGGTTCCCGAGATACCTAACGGGTATTCGGTACACCCGGCCACGTACCTACCGCATCACAGCCCACCCCTACGGTCAGCGCTGTCCACGGCCTCCAGTAGGCTACAAACACCAGAAACTACTTGCAACTCCTGGACAGAGAGCTAGGGTGAATAAGAAGTCGAGCGGGGTCATATTTCAGGGCCCAATGCATGGTAGTAGCTGAATCTTAAATCACATATACAGATCTCAGTGCTTAAGGTCGGCTTCAATGAAACAACCCACCATGTACTCCTACATGGCCTCTCATCGATACCTTTACCAAA
>NW_025280573.1:0-1215 GCF_018294505.1 Triticum aestivum
AAATACGTCAAAGCAGGAAAGGAGACTCCAAAATTCGAGGGAACACTGGAGAACCAAAGAGAACACTGGGACGATTTTGTGGAATTCAAAGAATCAGAATTATCTAAGGAACGGTCCAAAGAAAACAAGGCCAATGCCGCAAAAAAGGAGCAATTTCATATGCTGGGGCCAGGTGGCTACGCGTTGACAATGCCTAAGTGGGATAAGTTTGAGCAGGAGATGCAGGCTGCACAGGTCACTCCAATTACATTGAGCTGCCCCCCAGGTGCAGAACTTGGTTCTCTGTGCATGGGGGTGTTGGACCCGAAGACAGGCCTGGTTTCGAAAAAGGCATCTCTTAAAGGAGCCGATGTTAAGTTAGTTCAAGCAATACAAGAAGCTCGAGAGGGGGTGTTCACGACCAACAGAGAGAACGACGAGCTCACACGCGCCCTGGGAAATCCTAAACACCCGGGAAGAACACAAGGCAAGGGCGTTATTCCGTGGTATGAGGGATTTTCTGACTGGAATGCCGACTACAGAAGCCGTGCGAGAAGGAAGATGGAGGAGGACAAGAAGAAGAAGCTAGAGGATGAGCAGAGGAAGAAGGAAACAGAATGGCTTCAAGGCCTAGAATCAGCGCACGCGGAGTTGGCACTCAAATTGCAGAGGCAGCAACAGCAGATCGACTCGCTTAGGCAGGAAAGGGGGTCTCAGCAGCGGCCACAGCTAACGGATGATCCAGCATTGGATAGCATAGTCCCATCCATGCCGAGAAGTAGCGTGGGTTCTGCCCCGGGCGATGCACTGCTGGATAGATACCCTGTGGATGACATCATGGAGGACACTAACTGTGAGCTACACTTCAAAACGAAGAACATATCCATGAAGGCGGCGGACGCCGTTGCTTATACAAATCCCCCCGGAGCAACCTACCATAGCAGAGCGATTCTAGAAGGCTATGCTCGTGTCGTGGTTGATGAGGTGGTGGACCTATATTCGGGGCTAGCGCTTGACATTCCTGGAGGTGATGAGGAGCACACACTGGGAGAGGCCATACATCGTATCATCCTATGGAGAAAGAATTACATCATCTTTCGAAGGCCACCGACATCGTGTGAGCTAGGAGGTGACATTCCAGGAGGTGACGAGGAGCAGACGACTCACACTCCTCCTAGTCCGGCACAGCTTCAGGCCACTCCTCCTGCTTCAACTCAGCCAACGCGTGAGGCCACT
>NW_025280574.1:0-1215 GCF_018294505.1 Triticum aestivum
ACGGGAGCGAATCCATAGTGGTGTATTGATATGGTGAATATGTGGACTCGTGTGCGCCACCTCAAAAGAGTCGCTTGCAGTCGTAGTCTAGGATAGCCACCGAGTCAAAGCTGGCTTGCTGCAGTTAAACCCCACCACCCCTTTGTTGATAATGATGCATATGTAGATAGTTCTGATGTAAGTCTTGCTGGGTACATTTGTACTCACGTTTGCCTATTTTATGTTTTTGCAGAGAGACTTCAGTCTCACTAGTATTTCCGCGTGGTCTTCGACGTTTAGCTTGATACCTCAGCTACGATCTTGTGCCCTCGGCAGGATCTGATAGATAGTCGGGCTTCTCAGCCTTTTTCATTTATAGATGTCTGTACTCAGACATGATAGCTTCCGCTTGTGCTTTGATTGTATGCTCTGAGTGTTGGGTCATGAGACCCATGTTTGTAATATCTCGCTCCTCGGAGCCTATTGAATAAACTACTTGAGTCGTAGAGTCATTTTGTGATGCCATGTTGTATTGCACATATCGAGCATATTGTGTGTATGTTATTGAAATGCTTGGTATGTGTGGGATCTGACCATCTAGTTGTTTATCTTTAGTAGCCTCTCTTACGGGGAAATGTCTCCTAGTGTTTCCACCGAGCCATGGTAGCTTGCTACTGCTCCGGAACACTTAGGCTGGCCGGCATGTGTCCTTCGTCGTTCCTGTGTCTGTCCCTTCGGGGAAATGTCACGCGGTGAATACCGGAGTCCTGTTAGCCTGCTACAGCCCGGTTCACTGGAGTCCTGCTAGCCCAGTGCTACAGCCTGGATTCACTCGCTGATGACCGACACGTTCAATGCTGGGTCATGGATGCCTGTCCCTGTAAGTCTGTGCCGCTTTGGGTTTACGACTAGCCATGTCAGCCCGGGCTCCTTATCATATGGATGCTAGCGACACTGTCATATACGTGTGCCAAAAGGCGCAAACGGTCCCGGGCAAAGGTAAGGCGACACCCGTGGGAATACCGTGCGTGAGGCCGCAAAGTGATATGAGGTGTTACATGCTAGATCGATGTGGCATTGAGTCGGGGTCCTGACAGCGTTGGTATCAGAGCTTGACTGCCTGTAGGATTACCAAGCCAAACTGGTCGAAGTTGAGTCTAGAAATTCTTTAGTTATATAAGGGAATTGATTGTGGGATGGAACGTAAGGCTCTTTTTACTCCTTATACCTTATGCC
>NW_025280575.1:0-1215 GCF_018294505.1 Triticum aestivum
TCATCAAGTACAACATTAAAAAATTTAATACCTGACACTACTAATAATCTCGATCAGTATCATCAATAAATGCATAATCATCATCATCACTATAATCAATGACGGGCTCATAGGGTTCAGTGGCATCAACATGTGCAAGGCCACCTTGACGTAATCGGTCAAGCAATGACAGGTCATCCGCAGCAGTAACCTCTTCTTGTTCCGGCTCTTCTTGTTCCTCCTCTGGGGTGATGTCGGATTCACTGTCACTGTCTACTTCAATGTTTTGGGGTGAAGTATAGCGGTTCTTGAAACACTTTTTGGAAAGACGTGTCTCTTGGAAGAATTCTCCTTCATATGTGTCTGGGTTAATGTGAGGTTCATAATCCTCTTCCTTTGGGGGAGATAGTCTAGCACGTGGCGGCACTTCATAAACGACATCCCAACCTTTCAGATTTGGATTAGTTTGGCAGGCCCACGGTAGATAGAATACTTGGGTTGCCTGTTGAGCCGTAATATAGACATCAGGAACATCTAAATGGGTGCTTTGGTTGATTTCAACTAGCCCTATATGTTCATGAGTTCTTCTAGTCTCCTTCGGCTGAAACCAATAACATTTGAAGACTACGACATTCGGTGGGTTTTCACCATAGAATAGAAGTTCATAAATTGCTTCAACTCTCCCATAATACTCGGTACCTCCTTCGCCGAAAGCAGATACACAACAATTTGTAGACTTTCGGTCGGCCATAGATAGCTCTTTGCCATAGGTACGAAAGCGATACCCGTTGATGTCGTATTTGTCAAATGAACGGACCTTATAGTCAAAACCATTAGCGACTTGTCTCAATTCGGCATCCATAGACTCTGAATTAGCCTACAAGTTTAATATGAAAGGATTGTTGCATTACGCACAAATTAGCGAATGAAACCGGGATAGCCGCCTACAAATTAGCCTACAAGTCTAATAGAAATTACCGTTTGTTTGAACCAAGAGATGAAACCGGGATAGCCGCCACCTTGCTTTGCGAGAAGCTCATACTCTTCGACAGAATCCTTTTGGATCACCGCTCCATACGAGAATAAGGTGACGTATCGACTGTATGAAATATCCAGGAATAAGAGCAGTTCAAAGGAAATAGAAGTTGCGAAACTATGTACCGAGAACTTACTCGATGTACGGCCGCACTTCTATCAGGTTGTTGAAGATATACAACGAAATGGTCCGCCATTGTT
>NW_025280576.1:0-1215 GCF_018294505.1 Triticum aestivum
AAAATCACTAAGAGGCACTAGATGCACTTACAGATTGGTTAAGTCTCGATCGACTGAGACCTAGCCACAGGCTTTTACCAAAAAGAAATAGTAGGATTATGCTCGCTAAGCCAAACTAAGACCATGTACCATTAATCATTATGCTTAACTTCATGGGGGTGACAGATAAGTAGCACAACTAGCAAAGTTAGTAATCCACGTTACTACCACATGCGTCATCTTTGATACGTCACCTGACCGGTTTAGCATCCACCAAATGATGACATTTGCTAATCGCTCGGTTCACACGGGTGAGTTCAAAAACCACCTGTGATAGGTGGTGGGTGACGGTGGATTTCAGATCAATGATGTGGCTCACCGATGTGTATTTTCATAAAGCACTTGTCAGATATGAAACTATCACACGTGGACACATTTTTTAACCAATGCATTATACATGAACCACACTAGTGGTCTACCAGATAGCAATACGTTTCTTTGTTTGAAAAGAGGAGTGCCCCCAACCTTTACATCATCACGATGCATTGGTGTTTTTAGGTATTGTGTCCTATTTTTATCGGTTATGGCGGCTTTTATACTTTTTCACTTTTGTTTACGTACCTGAGATGGTACTCGTTTTTTACACTATGTTTGATTAAACAAATGATCGTGTGCATTGCTGGATTCTTTTCGGAAAAAAAGAAAAACACACACATAAATATACATTATTTGGCATCTCAAACACACGATGGGTGAGAAAGAGGGAGAGAGAGATATTTTCTTGAGTTGTACACAACTCTTCAACTTTTCTTCCACTTTTTATTCTTTGCACACAAAAAAAGAAGCACCATCTGGTTAATTCATTTTGGGCTTGCCCTTCTCGTTTGGATCATAGGATATGACTGCATACACGGCCTGCACGATATCTCCGATGACGAGCAGGATTGCGGTGACAAGGGCGAGGAGTGTCCACGGGCTCCTGAAGTACTTGCTCTTGAGGTTTGACCAAGCCTCATAGAGAAAGACACGCAAAGGGTTGCTGCAGTAATGGTGATCCACGTCCTGACGCACCTGGAACAACTGACTCTTCCAATTCTTGGACACGTCTCTGGTGAGGCTGTTGAAGAGCCTCACCACAGCGTTGTCGTCGTCAGCGAGGTCGTGCTCCAGGATCCCCTTCCTCTCCAGTAGTTGCACGTCGTCGGCAGAGTTGATGAGGTCCTTGACGAACAACAC
>NW_025280577.1:0-1215 GCF_018294505.1 Triticum aestivum
AATGGGATTTAATCCGTTATTTTTCTGATTCGATTTCCGATCCAATTTTCAAATCTGTTTTATTTCTTGCTCGTTTATCGGAATCAGGTGATTCAAACGCCTGGAGTTTCGTAACGAAACCGCCATTCCGACTAACCAACTTTCACAGAGTTTTGCTACTGTGAAATTTTGACCTAATTTCAGTTTTCTAAACCGAGTCGTTCTCTCTCGAGTTCCGACTTTCGATGTCTTATTTGATTCGATTCTTTTGCAACCAGGGTTCTTAAGTTGAACTCTCTGGTTAGATCTTTTATTCGAGATTTCCCTGTGCATTAGATGAGTACTTATTGCATGCTTGTTGTTTGTCTGCGTTAGATCACCCGGAGTGCGCCGCTTGTTACTTCGAATCTCTAGGCCACGCGGATCATCAGCAAGGCAAGTAACACTTGATCATATCTTTCCTACTACCCAGTTTTATTGCATTAGATCAAACCCTCAAACACTTGCATGGTTTAGGACCTAAATTAAATTGTGGGATTGGGAAGTAGAATTGAGGTAGTACCTATTACCTGTTTATTATCAAACCCTTGGGAGTTACTTCTACGTTTGCTTATTATGCCATGCTATGCTAGTAGACGTGGATTGGGTTTTGAGAGTATCCATGACAGATGTGAGATTGTTAATTAATGGTTTACTTAAGGTGGCAACTTAAACACACATCTGGGTGGATTGAGGCACCTGGTTATTCTAGGATTGCCCGTCTAGGCACCTGGGTAATCCAGGACTTGCCTGTTTTATTTTGGACCGCCACCCAGGCTCAAAGGGATCATAAGATTTTTCATGCTAGAAACTTCCGTGTGCAGCCACATGCTACTATGGGCTCTAGCATAGTTGACTAAGTTGTGCGAACTCTTACGGGGTGGACTAGCAGATGTAGGGGATGTAGGTGTACCGGTTTACCCCACATGTAAGGTGCTAGTGCTTCTGAAAGACTATGTCTCGGTCATCCGTTTCTCAAACACCATGTAGTGCGAGAAAACAAACGGAGGCGATCGAGTCATGTGGGGAAAAGTGCGCAAACCTCTGCAGAGTAACAAACTAATCATGATTAGCCGTGTCCCCGGTTATGGACAACTTGAGTATCTAGTACTTGAATATCATTGTGAATCTCAACATGTTACCTCTAATAAAAGCTATTGGGTTTTTAATGAGTACTTTTAATTGGGATTGAGGATG
>NW_025280578.1:0-1215 GCF_018294505.1 Triticum aestivum
AATTCTATGGCTAAGTGAGAGTGTTCAAGCATTATAGTCCGGTTGCCTGGTTCGTTGCGTTGAGCACCTCCCTCGAAGGACCCGAGAATGGGAACAAGAGCGCTCATGTTTATCCCGAACACCCCAACACTCGTGGCAAGGGGGTTGAAGCCAACGACTAGCCATCTCTCAATTTTGATAAACGGCCGCACAGAAGGTAATATTTTAAATTCAAAAGAGTTGCTTAGCGCATATGAACAAGTTTTCAGCGTACAGGATAACAAATGCGAGTCTACTCAAAAATTACATCTTTGGAGCATTCGCCCGCTATAAGGCGAGCACCCTTAAGGATGCCCTCATAATACATTTCGGGCTAGCGATGCTCCTTGCCTGGCGGTGGTCCGTCCGTCACAAGCTTCTCGGCGTCCAGCTTGCCGCAGTGCACCTTAGTGCGGGCAAGGGCCCTACGGGCACCTTCAATGCAGACGGAGCGCTTGATGACGTCGATCCATGGACAAGCGTCCACCAGCCGCCGCACTAGCCCAAAGTAGCTCCCTGGCATGGCCCCATCTGGCCACAGCCGAGCTATAAGGCCCTTCATGGCCTGTTCGACGACCTTGTGGAGCTCGACCAACTGCTTCAGCTGGTCGCTCAAAGGCACCGGGAGTCCGGCCTCAGCATACTGAGACCAGAACACCTTTTTCGTCGAGCTCCCTTCTTCGGCTCGGTATAAAGCGGCGGCATCGGACACACTCCGGGGCAGGTCTGCGAACGCTCCTAGAGAGCTCCGGATTCGGCTAAGTAACAGATAATTGACTTTTACATTCTTGCTCTGCATAAAGAATGCCTTACCCGACGCGATCTTCCTTATCGCCTCAATCTCCTGGAAGGCTTTTTGGGCTTCGGCCTTAGCGGCTTTGGCACTCTCAAGAGCCGAGGCAAGCTCAGACTCTCGAGTCTTCGAGTCACGCTCCAAACTCTCGTGTCTTTCCACGAGAGCCTGGAGCTCTTGCCGCACCTCCGCCAGCCGTGCCTCCCCTTTCTCCCGCTCGGTGCACTCCGCGGCCGCTTTGTTTTTGGCCGCGGACACCGCTTCCTTCAGGGTCGCCACCTCGCTCGTGGCCCCTGCGATACCCATGTTATTCCTGTTATTTTTTGCAACCGCATTTCTTATATGCATAATCCCGTAAGGTATTGCTTACCTTCCTTATCCTCGAGTTGCTTCTTGGCACAGAC
>NW_025280579.1:0-1215 GCF_018294505.1 Triticum aestivum
AGGAAAAGTTTCTCTCGAAAGAATTGAGTGGGAGGATGGTGGAGACTTGATGAGGTTATTGAACCGTCTCTTCAACTAGTGTGTGACAGGGCACAGGGAGTTGTTCCTGTGGCACCTACACCAATTGAAGTGGAAGCTTATGATATTGATCATGAAACTTCGGATCAAGTCACTCCCAAACCTCGTAGGATGACAAGGATGCGTACTACTTCAGAGTGGTACGTAATCCTGTCTTGAAGGTCATGTTGCTAGACAACAATGAACCTACGAGCTATGGAGAAGCGATGGTGGGCCCGGATTCCGATAAATGGCTTGAGGCCATAAAATCCGAGAGAGGATCCATGTATGAAAACAAAGTGTAGACTTTGGCAGAACGGCTCGATGGTCGTAAGGCTAATGAGTACAGATGGATTTCAAAAGGAAGACGGACAATGATGGTAAATGTCACCATTAAGAAAGCTCGACTTGTCGTTAAGATGTTTCCCGACAAGTTCAAGGAGTTGACTATGATGAGATTTTCTCACTCGTAGCGATGCTAAGAGTCTGTTGGAATTATATTAGCGATTACTGCATTATTTATGAAATCTTGCAGATAGGATGTCAAAACATTGTTTCCTCAACGATTTTAATGAGGAAAGGTTGTATGTGATACAACCGGAAGGTTTTGTCAATCCCGAAAGATGCTAATAAGTATGCAAAGCTCCAGCAATCCTTCTAAGGACTGGAGTGAGCATCTCGGAGTTGGAATGTATGCTTTGATGATGATCAAAATTTTTGGGTTTGTACAAAGTTTATGAGAAACTTGTATTTCCAAAGAAGTGAGTGGGAGCACTATAGAATTTCTGATGAGTATATGTTGTTGACATATTGTTGATCAGAAATGACGTAGAATTTCTGGAAAGCATATAGGGTTATTTTGAAAGTGTTTTTTCAATGGAAAGCCTGGATTAAGCTACTTGAACATTGAGCATCAAGATCTATAAGGATAGATCAAAATGCTTAATAATACTTTCAAATGAGCACATACCTTGACATGATCTTGAAGGTGTTCAAGATGGACCAGTCAAAGAAGGAGTTCTTGCCTGAGTTGTAAGGTACGAAGTTAAGACTTAAAGCTCGACCACGGCAGAATAGAGAGAAAGGACGAAGGTCGTCCCCTATGCTTAAGACGTAGGCTCTTCAGTATGCTATGCTGTGTACCGCACCTGAAGTGTG
>NW_025280580.1:0-1215 GCF_018294505.1 Triticum aestivum
AATGCAAGATGATCATCCGTATGACATGGTAGATACAGAAACTGCTTCTTTATTCCATCGTCATACACACCATACAGGTTTAGTACAAGACCAAGCAAAGTACTAAAACGGTGAAAAGAGGATTACATCTCATCGGAGGCATCCCAAGCTCCTATACATTATTTTTCTACATCTCCGGAAAGAGTACAAACTAGGTCATATCCCACGAGTCACGCAGGACGATAGACGACACAGCTAGTGCGAACTGGTGATACTACTACTAACTCAGACCGATCCGTAGTAGTCCTCGTAGAAGTCACCTCCATAGCCCGGAAGTTCAACATGATCATCCGGAAACAGACGGTCTCGCGGAGCTTGTGGACCATAGGGGCTAGGATGAGGTCTTGGACCAGCAAACGGTGGCCTGCGGGGACCGCGAGGTGGGGTGATGCCTCCTACATCACGCCAAACCATCACGTCTGGCAAAGCAGATCTCACAGGATAGAGATCGCGCATATCTGAATATCCAGCTTGCACCGCCGGTGCGAACCGAGTCAAGGTGGCCCAGTGGTCAGCACGGGTATTGAAGAGCTCTAACCTTAAGGCCCGATTTTCACGGTCCTTATCCTCGAGCATCTCAGCCGTGGTGCGAGTCCGTGAATCCTCCTGAGTAGAATCAGCATAGATAGCTTGGAGATATCCTTGTGCTCCCGGAAGTGATCCTGGCATATACCGGAAATCAGAGTCCCGAAATAACCCAGATCTGACTCGCATAATGGTCATCATAGAGTAGGCGGCATCCTGCACAGCCATCTCGATAGTAACCCCGAGTCCATAGGAGCAGTGAAGAGGCTCAGTGGATCCAGGATAAGAAGGAAATATCCTGACAGTGCAGAGATACTGGCTTTGATTAAAATCTCGGAATTGCTCTTCGACCGTGTACTCAGGATACCAGCGGTATCCAGCCTCAGTCATTACCCTGACCAACTTAGCAGTATGGCCGGGTACATCTAGGCATCGAGTCAGGCGAACCACTTGATTGAGGTCGCGAGTGGCCATCTGAAAGCACAATTATAATGCAAAGGCATTAGAATTTCTAGCAAAATTTCGGCAGCATAACAGCTGTAAATGCTCAAAAAGGATATTGAGACATTTGACAAAGGATTTCGTACACACTCAACATCATCATATCAAGTCTTGAAACCATTCCTACAACATAATGTGGTAGTAGAACTG
>NW_025280581.1:0-1215 GCF_018294505.1 Triticum aestivum
TGTCGGTCATCAACAATCGCAGTTTGGGCTGATTCTGGCCCGATTCTTGGAATATTACTCACCATTTTGGGGTCCCAAAGCGATTTGCATAGTTGTTGAACCCCAAGGTGCGCTTACATGTCGGTCATCAACACTCACAGTTTTGGCCGATTCTGGCCCGTCTCTTGGACTATCACTCATTGTTTTGGGGTCCCAGAGTGATTTCCACAACTGACGAACCCCAGGGTGCGTTTACGTGTCGGTTATCAACACTCGCAATTTTGGCCAATTCTGGTTCATTTCATGCACTATTACTCATCGTTTTGTGGTCCTAGAGCGATTTCCACGATTGACGATCCCTCGGGTGCATTTATGTCTCGGTCATCAACACTCGCAGTTCTGGCCGACTCTGCCCCGTTTCATGGACTATTACTCATTGTTTTGGGGTCCCGGAGCGATTTCCACGATTGACGCACCCCGTGGTGCGTTTATGTGTTGTCCACCAGCAATCTTAGTTTTCTTCGATTCTAGGCTCTTCCATGGACTATTACTCACCATTTTGGGGTCCCAGAGCTATTTCCACGATTGACAATCCCGAAGGTGAGTTTACGTGTCCGTCATTAGCACTTGCATTTTTGGCCGATTCTTGCCTGTTTCGTGGACTATCAGTCACCGTTTTGGGGTCCGAAAGTGATTTCCATGGTTGTTGAACCCTAAGGTGCGCGTACGTTTTAGTCATCAACAATCGTAGTTTGAGCTGATTCTGGCCTGATTCTTGGACTATTACTCACTGTTTTGCGGTCCCAAAGCGATTTCCATTGTTGTTGAACCACAAGGTGCGCTTACGTGTCGGTCGTCAACACTCGCCGTTTTGGCCGATTCTGGCCCATTTCTTGGACTATTACTCACTGTTTTGGGGTCCGGGAGTGATTTCCACGATTGACGAACCCTGGGGTGCGTTTGCGTGTCGGTAATCCACACTCGTAGTTTCGGCCGATTCTGGCCCGTTTCATGGACTATTACTCAGTTTTGGGGCCCCGAAGTGATTTCCACAACTGACGAACCCAAGGGTGCGTTTACGTGTCGGTTATCAACACTCACAATTTGGGCCAATTCTGGTTCATTTCGTGCACTATTACTCACCGTTTTGGGGTCCTAGAGCGATTCCACGATTGACGATCCCTGGGGTGCATTTATGTGTCGGTCATCAACACTCACAGTTTTGGCCGACTCTGC
>NW_025280582.1:0-1215 GCF_018294505.1 Triticum aestivum
CCACGTCTCCTCCTTCTTGATCCAGCAAGGGAGGGAGGAGAGGTTGAGGGAGATGGCACCAGCAGCAGCACGACGGCGTGGTGTTGATGGAGCTGCAGTACTCCGGCAGAGCTTCGCTAAGCACTATGGAGGTTGAGGAGGTGTTGGGGAGGGAGAAGGAGGCAACCAAAGGCCGAGGCGTTCAGGTATGAAGTCCCTCCTCTCCCCCCACTATATATAGGGGTGCCAAGGGGGGGTGGTGCGCAGCCTAGGAGATCCAATCTCCTATGGCCGGCGGCCAAGGGGAGGTTTCCCTCCCCCCCAAGGCACCTAGGAGGTGCCTTACCCTCCTAGGACTCTTGCCCCCTTAAACCCTAGGCGCATGGGCCTATGTGGGGCTGGTGCCCTTGGCCCATTAGGCCAAGGCGCACCCCCTTACAGCCCATGTGGCCCCCCGGGACAGGTGGACCCACCCGGTGGACCCCCGGGACCCTTCCGGTGGTCCCGGTACAATATCGATAACCCCGAAACTTGTCCCGATGCCCGAAACAGGACTTCCCATATATAAATCTTTACCTCCGGACCATTCCGGAACTCCTCGTGACGTCCGGGATCTCATCCGGGACTCCGAACAACATTCAGGTTACTGCATATACATATCCCTACAACCCTAGCGTAACTGAACCTTAAGTGTGTAGACCCTACGGGTTCGAGAGACAAGCAGACATGACCGAGACGACTCTCCGGTCAATAACCAACAGCGGGATCTGGATACCCATGTTGGCTCCCACATGCTCCATGATGATCTCATCGGATGAACCACGATGTCGAGGATTCAATCAACCCCGTACGCTATTCCCTTTGTCTATCGATATGTTACTTGCCCGAGATTCGATCGTCGGTATCCCAATACCTTGTTCAATCTCGTTACCGGCAAGTCACTTTACTCGTACCGTAATGCATGATCCCGTGACCAGACACTTGGTCACTCTGAGCTCATTATGATGATGCATTACCGAGTGGGCCCAGTGATACCTCTCCGTCATACGGAGTGACAAATCCCAGTCTTGATCCATGTCACCCAACAGACACTTTCGGAGATACCCGTAGTCTACCTTTATAGTCACCCAGTTACGTTGTGACGTTTGGCATACCCAAAGCACTCCTACGGTATCCGGGAGTTACACGATCTCATGGTCTAAGGAAAAGATACTTTGACATTGCAAAACTCTAGCA
>NW_025280583.1:0-1215 GCF_018294505.1 Triticum aestivum
GATTTAAAATAATTCAGGAATTCCAGAAAATGCCCTAAACTTCTAAAATTCATAGAAATTCAACCGTAGCTCCAAATGAAACAAATTATATATGAAAAATGATCAGAAAAATCCAATCTATCCATCTGCACAGGTTTCATGCATGTTAGAGCAACTTAACCTTGCTGTTTAGGACAAATCATGTAAATGGCATTTGAATTTCCACATATGGAGTTTGAATTTGAATCTTGGATTCAAACCAACTCCATTTAATATTTTGCTAGTTGCATTAGGCCAAATCACGTCATATTGCCATGTCATAATCATGCATCATAATTGTTGCATTGCATTGATTGTGTTCTTCCTTGTTGCCGGTGATTGTCCCCTCTCGATAGCCGTGATTCCGACGATGAGTTCGATGACACCGATGAAGAACTATAATATCTTCAGAAGTGCCAGGCAAGCAAAACCCCCTTGTTCATTCCGATACAATCCCATTCTCTCGCTCCTGCTCTCTTCTACTGCATTAGGACAACATCGATTCAACTGTTACATGTTGCGGTAGTTGAACCCCTTTTCCTCTGCATGACCTGTCATTGCCACAGTAAATATATGAAACCCACTAGCATGAGTAGGAGTTGTTTGAACCCTGATGTGCCTACTCATTCATGCTTGTTTGTCATGCCTGCTACTGCTTAGAGTTGAGTCGGGTCTGATTCGTCGGGGATGAATTGGAATGGTGATGAACATGTCCTACTGTGTGTGAGCTAAGTGTGTGAACACGATTTGGTAAAGGTAGCGGTGAGAGGCCATGTAGGAGTACATGGTGGGTTGTCTCATTGAAGCCGTCCTCAGGAACTGAGTTCTGTGTTTGTGATCCATGATACAGTTACTACCACGCATTGGGCCCGAAACCAATGGACCCTCTCGGCTTCTTAATCACCCTTGTCCTCTGTCCAGGAGTTGCAAGTAGTTTCTGGTGTTTGTAGTATGCTGGAGGCCGTGGACAGCGCTGACCGAGGGGTGGGCTGTGATGCGGTAGGCACGTGGCCGGGCATGCCGGGCGCCCGTTTGGTGTCTCGGAACCCCGCACACATCGTTCGGGGCCGTATGTGGAAACCTCGGCCGGACTCCCTGCGGATGGAACCTGAATAGGCGATAAACCTGGACTAGAGACTTGAGTGTTTAGGTAGGCTGTGGCCGACACCCTCGCTGGGCCTCCGCTTGAAGGTTGCC
>NW_025280585.1:0-1215 GCF_018294505.1 Triticum aestivum
AAGGGGTTGCAGCGTCTTCTGTAAAAATGTAGATTATAGCAACATGAGTACAAAGGTACTCAGCAAGACTTACATCAGATCCTACATACATGCATAGTATCAAGAAGGGTTGGTGGAGTTATTGCAGCAAGCCAGCTTTGACTCTTGGCTAGGCTATCCTACGATACTCCAACTTAAAATGGTTTTGCGCACACGAGTCCACTACTCACCACTTCAATACACTACCGAGGATCCACCTCCGTCTTCCTACGGAAGAGCCATCCTCGACACTCACACTTATCTTGAGGCTTTTAACAGTTTCCATTTACTTGTCTATGAACTGTATAGGCAACCAAGTAGTCCTTTACCGCGGACGCGGCTATTCGAATAGATCATGATAACCCTGCAGGGGTGTACTTCTTCATACATGTTTCCACCACTTAGCGTCTGCACACGATATGTGCTCGGCAGACTTCAAGCGAAAGCCGACGTGGGTGTAGACCACGACCTACCTAAACACTTAAGCCTCTAGTCCAGGTTTATTGCCTATTCAGGTTCCATCCGCAGGGAGTCCGGCCGAGGTTTCCCATACGGCCCCGAACGATGTGAACAGGGTTCCCGGGATACCTAACGGGTATTCGGTACACCGTGCCACGTACCTACCGCATCACAGCCCACCCCTACGGTCAGCGCTGTCCACGGCCTCCAGTAGGCTACAAACACCAGAAACTACTTGCAACTCCTGGACAGAGAGCTAGGGTGAATAAGAAGTCGAGCGGGGTCATATTTCTGGGCCCAATGTATGGTAGTAGCTGATTCTTAAATCACACATGCAGATCTCAGTGCTTAAGGTCGGCTTCAATGAAACAACCCACCATGTACTCCTACATGGCCTCTCATCGATACCTTTACCAAATCGTGTTCACCATACCACTCTCATTATCGACATAATCATTTCACTCTAGCCCATCACCCAGATGAACCAGACCTGACACGACTCTAAGCATAGCAGGCATAGCAAGGTAGGAACAACACATACATATGGCTCAATCAACTCCTACACATGCTAGTGGGTTTCATCTAGTTACTGTGGCAATGACAGGTCATGCAGAGGAAATGGGTTCAACTACCGTAGCACACAGCAGTTTGAAACGCGTTGTCTTAATGCAGTAAAGGAGAGCAGGAGCGAGAACATGGGATTGTATCGATATGATCAAATGGTTGGTTGCTTGCCTG
>NW_025280586.1:0-1215 GCF_018294505.1 Triticum aestivum
TCCCTGTCGTCTTCCTCCCTGGACAGGAGGACGAGCGCGTGCCCGCCGCGCGCTGGCCACGCGCCTCGCCAGCTCCTGCTTACCGCTCTCCCCCGACGCTCTGGACGCCCTGGACGTCGACACGCGGCCTCCCCGACCGCCCCTCACTCTCTCCCGAGCTCTCCCCCTCCTCTGTTTCTCTCTCCCTCTCGTGCCGAGCGCAGCCGTCGCCGCCGACGGGCATCACCGTAGCCACCGGCCTCCCCGACACACGCGGAAGCTCCGCTCCTCCGCCCTGAAGCTCCCCGTCAAGCCGTGCCCCTCCGGACACCCCGTGGAGCCGTCGCCGTTGCCAAATTCGACTCCGGCCGCCGTGGATCCTCGCCGGCGATTCGGGAGCTACCGGGCATCCCCGACCTCGCCCTCGCGCTCGCTGGTTCCGCGGTGAGCCCCCGCACCGAACCCCCTCCTCCCCGTGTCCGTTTGCGCCGTCTAGGCCTTAGCTCCGCCATGGCCGAAGCTCGCCTCCGCTCGAGCTTGTCGCCGGCGTTGCTCCGGCGACCTTTTGGCCACGCCAGTGCACCTAGCACTCTCGCCGCACCTCGTAGTGCCCCGCTAGCGCTTTAGTTCGCTCGTTTGCACGCTGCAGCCGCGTCCCCGAACACAGCCGAGCTCCGACCGCCGCCGCTAGCTTGCTCCGGCGAGCTCCGGCGCCCCCGCAGCCCCCCCATCAGCTCCCCTGGTTGCAGACGAAGACGGGCTACGCCCCGGTGGTCTTCGCGCGATCAAACGCTGTCTGTAACGCAAGTCCGGCGAGTCGCCGCCGCGCTAATGGTCGCCGCCGGCCAGAACTCCGGCGGGCTGACGTGGCTTAGTTAATTAGTCACTAACCCCCCACCTACTGACGCTGACAAGTGGGCCCCAGGGCTTAGTCAAAGCTAACCAGCCCAGGTTTGACTCGGGGTTAACCCCCTGTCACTGACGTGTGGGTCCCACACGTCAGGTTTGACCCTGGACAGCCGCGTTGACCCGCTGACGTCGTGCTGACGTCATGCTGACGCAATAAGTATTTTCTGGATTTAATATTATTCAGGAAATTTCAGAAAATAGCTAAAACTTCAATAAATCATAGAAAATTAACCGTAACTCCAAATTAAATAATTTATATATGAAAAATTATCAGAAAAATTCAAGGAATCCATCTGTACCATTTTCATGCATGTTAGAACAACTTAT
>NW_025280587.1:0-1215 GCF_018294505.1 Triticum aestivum
CCACACATACGGACTCTAAAAATAGCCTATACTTATGTATTTCGAAATTACATGGGCCTGGCCCAATAATAAGGTGACGCAGCACCTAAAATAGCCTCGGGACGAAATTTATGAAGTGGCATCTTGTATATTTCGTCCAAGGCTTCATGCACCCATTATGGTGGCTTCAAAGTCCTGAAATCATCACTTGTAACTCCGTTCTTGTTCCCCTTGCGCATGCCATCATCTCCATGCTTGTTCTTGCTCCAATGTTCATCCTTCTCCAAGCTAGGCCCTTCATTTGTAAGCAAAACAAATGTATCCAATTTAGGCAGCATCATATTCTCATGAACATTAAAATCATTACCAAGAAACGAAAGTACCTGGTAATTTAGTTGGCGTGCACGAGCTCTAGTAATTGGTCCAGTATGTATAGTAGCAGGGGCTGTGGGTGTAACAATTGTATTGATGTCCTCATCATCCTCCCCTTCTTGAAATGAAGTCGTCCTCGACGAAAGTTCATCTTCCTCGCCCAAATAAGGCTTCAAATCTGCAATGTTAAAAGTGGGACTAACCCCAAAATCTACAGGCAGCTCAAGTTTATATGCATTATCATTTATTTTCTCTAACACCTTAAAGGGACCATCAGCACGTGGCATTAACTTTGATTTGCGCAAATCAGGAAATCTATCCTTACGCAAATGTAACCAAACAAGATCTCCAGGTGCAAACACAACATGTTTTCTACCCTTATCTCCAGCAAGTTTATATTTAGCATTCATACGCTCAATGTTTTCCTTAGTTAACTCATGCATTTTTAAAATCAATTCAGCACGTTGTTTAGCATCAAAATTAACCTTCTCCGAAGATGGAAGAGGCAACAAATCAATAGGTGCACGAGGTAGGAAACCATACACAACATCAAAAGGGCACATCTTAGTAGTAGAATGCAATGAACGATTATAAGCAAATTCAATATGAGGCAAGCATTCCTGATGAGGACATCAATACAATTGTTACACCCACAGCCCCTGCTGCTATACATACTGGACCAATTACTAGAGTTCGTGCACGCCAACTAAATTACCAGGTACTTTCATTTCTTGGTAATGATTCTAATGTTCATGAGAATATGATGCTGCCTAAATTGGATACATTTGTTTTGCTTACAAATGAAGGGCCTAGCTTGGAGAAGGATGAACATTGGAGCAAGAACAAGCATGGAGATGATGGCAT
>NW_025280588.1:0-1215 GCF_018294505.1 Triticum aestivum
CTCGCCCAAGCACGCTTAACTTCAGAGTTCTGATGGGATCCGGTGCTTTAGTGCTGGTATGATCGCATCCGACATGTTTCCCCGTCTTCGTCCCTTATGCTTGCCACTCCCAGGTCCGCTCCAAAGACGATTCTACATTCTCACTACCATTACAACCGTTCCCTAACAATGGATAATGTCCTATACTACTTACTCTCCCGCTCAATCACGGAGACGAGTTTTCCACGGTTTCCACCCCTCCCTCCATACCGCAGCAACACGAGTTTTTTCCACCCCTTTCAGAACGCGCTCTTCGCGCCACAAAGCCGCCCCAAGACGCGCGAGCAATGAGCATCGAGCTTAAACATATCGCAAACGTCAAACATAATATAACAGGATTAATATATATCGCGCACGTGCGACATGTTTGTCACAAGGCGCAAAAAATAATTATAAAAGGAATGCAACACAAGGACTTCCCAGGAGGTCACCCATCCTAGTACTACTCTCGCCCAAGCACGCTTAACTTCAGAGTTCTGATGGGATCCGGTGCTTTAGTGCTGGTATGATCGCATCCGACATGTTTCCCCGTCTTCGTCCCTTATGCTTGCCACTCCCAGGTCCGCTCCAAAGACGATTCTACATTCTCACTACCATTACAACCGTTCCCTAACAATGGATAATGTCCTATACTACTTACTCTCCCGCTCAATCATGGAGACGAGTTTTCCACGGTTTCCACCCCTCCCTCCATACCGCAGCAGCACGAGTTTTTTTCACCCCTTTCAGAACGAGCTCTTCGCGCCACAAAGCCGCCCCAAGACGCGCGAGCAATGAGCATCGAGCTTAAACATATCGCAAACGTCAAACATAATATAACGGGATTAATATATATCGCGCACGTGCGACATGTTTGTCACAAGGCGCAAAAAATAATTATAAAAGGAATGCAACACGAGGACTTCCCAGGAGGTCACCCATCCTAGTACTACTCTCGCCCAAGCACGCTTAACTTCGGAGTTCTGATGGGATCCGGTGCTTTAGTGCTGGTATGATCGCATCCGACATGTTTCCCCGTCTTCGTCCCTTATGCTTGCCACTCCCAGGTCCGCTCCAAAGACGATTCTACATTCTCACTACCATTACAACCGTTCCCTAACAATGGATAATGTCCTATACTACTTACTCTCCCGCTCAATCACGGAGACGAGTTTTCCACGGTTTCCACCCCTCCCT
>NW_025280589.1:0-1215 GCF_018294505.1 Triticum aestivum
TGGGATACCGACGATCGAATCTCGGGCAAGTAACATACCGATTGACAAAGGGAATTGCATACGGATTGATTGAATCCTCGACACCGTGGTTCACCCGATGATATCATCGTGGAACATGTGGGAGCCAACATGGGTATCCAGATCCCGCTGTTGGTTATTGACCGGAGAGGCGTCTCGGTCATGTCTGCATGTCTCCCGAACCCGTAGGGTCTACACACTTAAGGTCCGGTGACGCTAGGGTTGTAGAGATATATGTATGCGGAAACCCGAAAGTTGTTCGGAGTCCCGGATGAGATCCCGGACGTCACGAGAGGTTCCGGAATGGTCCGGAGGTGAAGAATTATATATAGGAAGTCCAGTTTTGGCCACCGGGAACGTTTCGGGGGTTATCGGTATTGTACCGGGACCACCGGAAGGGTCCCGGGGGTCCACCGGGTGGGGCCACCTGTCCCGGAGGGCCCCGTGGGCTGAAAGTGGAGGGGAACCAGCCCCTAGTGGGCTGGGGCGCCTCCTTGGGCCTCCCCCCCATGCGCCTAGGGTTGGGAACCCTAGGGGGGGGGAGTTCCCCCTTGCCTTGGGGGGCAAGGCAACCCCTTCCCCCCTTGGCCGCCGCCCCCCCTTGGAGATCCCATCTCCTAGGGCTGCGCACCCCCCTTGGGGGCCTATATAAAGGGGGGGAGGGAGGGTAGCACACTACAGCCTTTGGGGCCTCCCTCCTCCCCTGCAACACTTCTCTCTCTCTCTCTCTCTCTCGCAGAAGTTCGGCGAAGCCCTGCCGGAGAACCGCTACATCCACCACCACGCCGTCGTGCTGTTGGATCTCCATCAACCTCTCCTTCCCCCTTGCTGGATCAAGAAAGGAGGAGACGTCGCTGCACCGTACGTGTGTTGAACGCGGAGGTGCTGTACGTTCGGCACTCGGTCATCGGTGATTTGGATCACGGCGAGTACGACTCCGTCATCCACGTTCATTGGAACGCTTCCGCTCGCGATCTACAAGGGTATGTAGATGCACTCCTTTCCCCTCGTTGCTAGTAGACTCCATAGATGCATCTTGGTGAGCGTAGGAAAATTTTAAAATTATGCTACGATTCTCAACAGTGGCATCATGAGCCAGGCCTATGCGTAGTTACTATGCACGAGTAGAACACAAAGAAGTTGTGGGCGTTGATGTTGCCAATTCTTCTTGCCGCTACTAGTCGTTTCTTGTTTCGG
>NW_025280590.1:0-1215 GCF_018294505.1 Triticum aestivum
CAAAACAAAAGGTATATGTGATATACATGTAATTGATGTGTACCTTACTAGTGCCCGTAGTAGCTCCTGGGTATTTGATATCGGTGCAGTTGCTCACATTTGTAACTCAAAGCAGGGGCTGCGGAATAAGCGGAAACTGGCAAAGGACGAGGTGACGATGCGCGTCGGGAATGGTTCCAAGGTCAATGTGATCGCCGTCGGCACGCTACCTCTGCATCTCCCTTCGGGATTAGTTTTAAACCTTAATAATTGTTATTTAGTGCCAGCTTTGAGCATGAACATTGTATCAGGATCTCGTTTAATTCGAGATGGCTACTCTTTTAAATCTGAGAATAATGGTTGTTCCATTTTTATGAGAGATATGTTTTATGGTCATGCTCCTATGGTGAATGGTTTATTCTTTATGAATCTCGAATGTGATGCTACACATGTTCATAATGTGAGTACCAAAAGAAGTAAGGTTGATAATGATAGTCCCACATACCTGTGGCACTGCCGCCTTGGTCACATAGGTGTCAAACGCATGAAGAAGCTCCATGCTGATGGACTTTTAGAGTCTCTTGATTATGAATCATTTGACACATGCGAACCATTCCTTATGGGTAAAATGACCAAGACTCCGTTCTCAGGAACAATGGAGCGAGCAACCGACTTATTGGAAATCATACATACTGATGTGTGCGGTCCAATGAGTGTTGAGGCTCGCGGTGGCTATCGTTATGTTCTCATCCTCACTGATGATTTAAGTAGGTATGGGTATATCTACTTAATGAAACACAAGTCTGAAACCTTTGAAAAGTTCAAGGAATTTCAGAGTGAGGTTGAAAATCAACGTGACAGGAAAATCAAGTTTCTACGATCAGATCGTGGAGGAGAATACTTGAGTCACGAGTTTGGGGCACACTTAAGAAAATGTGGAATAGTTTCACAACTCACGCCGCCTGGAACACCTCAGCGTAATGGTGTGTCCGAACATCGTAATCGCACTCTGTTAGATATGGTGCGATCTATGATGTCTCTTACCGATTTACCGCTTTCTTTTTGGGGCTATGCTTTAGAGACTGCCGCATTCACTTTAAATAGGGCTCCGTCGAAATCCGTTGAGACGACACCGTATGAATTATGGTTTGGGAAGAAACCTAAGCTGTCGTTTCTAAAAGTTTGGGGATGCGATGCTTATGTCAAGAAACTTCAACCTGAAAAGCTCGAACCCAA
>NW_025280591.1:0-1215 GCF_018294505.1 Triticum aestivum
TCGGCGCCGGAACCGAGGCCGCCGGCGTAGGGGGAGGCGGTGGCCGGCGACGAGGGGCGGCGAGGTGGCCCGGCGAGGCCGGCCGCGGGCGAGGGCGCGGCCCCGGAGGCGCGGGCGCGCGGCGAGGAGCGGACGGGCGGCGGGGCCCGGCGCGGCGGCGGCCGGTGCGGTGGCGGCGACGGCGCCGGTCGCCGGAGGTCGGGGAGGCGGCGGCGCCCGAGAGGAGGAAGAGGCGCGGGGGCGCGGGCTCGCGGGGGCCCCTCCTGGGCCTCCCGGGCCGGGACGGCGGCGGCGATGCGGTCCCGCGGGGACACGTGGCGGCGGCGGGTTGGATGGCGGCGGCGGGCGGACGATGTCCGGCCGGGGGCGGACACGTCCGTCGGCGCGGATCTGGCGGGGATGTTTTTTTTAGGGTTTCGGGGAGAGGGAGAGATCCGAAAACGGAGGGGTGTATATATAGGCATAGAGGGAGCTAGGAGAGTCCAAATGAGGTGCGGTTTTCGCCCACACGATCGTGATCGAACGACCGAGACGATGGAGCAGAGTTTGGTGGGTTTTGGGCCAAATTTGGGGGGTGTTGGGCTGCAACACACACGAGTCCTTTTCGGTCCCTCGGTTAACCGTTGGAGTATCAAACGAAGTCCAAATGATACGAAACTTGACAGGCGGTCTACCGGTAGTAAACCAAGGCCGCTTGGCAAGTTTCGGTCCAATCCGGAAATATTTAAACCCCACACAAGAAAGAAAGGTAGAAATGACCACCGGAGGAGAACGAAGCGCCGGAATGCAAAACGGACAACGGGAAAAATGCTCGAATGCATGAGATGAACATGTATGCAAATGCAATGCACGAGATGACATGATATGAGATGCATGAAAACGAAAACAACGCACGGAGACAAAGACCCGAACCCGAGAAATAAATATAACTTAGCGCCGGGGACGGCAAGAGTTGGATACAAATATGGAAAGCATATCTGGGGCGTTACAACACTCCACCACTACGAAAAGATCTCGTCCCGAGATCTAGGACTGAAAGAACTCCGGGTATTCAGAACGGAGGTGATCCTCGCGTTCCCAGGTAGCTTCACGGTCGGAATGGTGTGACCACTTGACTTTGAGAAATTTGATTGACTTGTTGCGAGTCTTGCGTTCAGTCTCTTCAAGAATAGCAACTGGGTGCTCACGATAAGAGAGATCTTCTTGGAGCTCAAT
>NW_025280592.1:0-1215 GCF_018294505.1 Triticum aestivum
AAAATTATGATTCTATTTCATTTTTTGTTTTTAACGGTGTGAAAAATCCTCCTTTGCTGCATATTTAACATACTTACAGTTACTTGAGTGCAAGTGAGTAACTGATATACCAGTTGGGTTAGAGCTGGCCTCCTGAGGTAAATCTTCATGACATTGAGGACTAACACAGGGCATGCAAGTAACAACGGGTGAATAATGGGGACAGTTCTTATAAAGCTGATACTTATGAACTTGTTCATTAGTTTCATATAAAATTTACACCATCATAATTCAGTAGTGTGATGTGCAAACTTAACATTCACAAGGCAGTATAAATAGGAGTATATACTCAAAATTCATTTCCATTATAATCTTACTCATACAATATTCACACCATGTAATTCTGGAAATATATGCTCGTATCTAGTTCTGCATAAAAAATGACAGTATTGACATGTTATAAATAGTTTGTTTGTCTTTCTGTTTATTTTGTTACATTTTGCAGGGATAAAGTGAAGAAAAAGAAGAAAAGATTACTAGAAGATTAGTTTTAGGATTTTCTTCTATTTCCTTGCAATTTTCCTTTTATTGGAAACTTGTAAAGACATTGTAATATTCTTACTATAATAAAAATTTTGATTCTATTTCATTTTTTGTTTTTAACGGTGTGAAAAATCCTCCTTTGCTGCATATTTAACATACTTACAGTTACTTGAGTGCAAGTGAGTAACTGATATACCAGTTGGGTTAGAGCTGGCCTCCTGAGGTAAATCTTCGTGACATTGAGGACTAACACAGGGCATGCAAGTAACAACGGGTGAATAATGGGGACAGTTCTTATAAAGCTGATACTTATGAACTTGTTCATTAGTTTCATATAAACTTTACACCATCATAATTCAGTAGTGTGATGTGCAAACTTAACATTCACGAGGCAGTATAAATAGGAGTATATACTCAAAATTCATTTCCATTATAATCTTACTCATACAATATTCACACCATGTAATTCTGGAAATATATGCTCGTATCTAGTTCTGCATAAAAAATGACAGTATTGACATGTTATAAATAGTTTGTTTGTCTTTCTGTTTATTTTGTTACATTTTGCAGGGATAAAGTGAAGAAAAAGAAGAAAAGATTACTAGAAGATTAGTTTTAGGATTTTCTTTTATTTCCTTGCAATTTTCCTTTTATTGGAAACTTGTAAAGACATTGTAATATTCTTACTATAAT
>NW_025280593.1:0-1215 GCF_018294505.1 Triticum aestivum
AATAGTATTTGGCACACCATGCAAGCGAATAATTTCACGAAAGAACAAATCAGCAACATTAACAGCATCATCGCTTTTATGACATGGTATAAAGTGTGCCATTTTCGAGAATCTATCCACGACAACAAATATGCTATCCCTCCCCTTCTTTGTTCGAGGTAAACCTAAAACAAAGTCCATGGATATATCCTCCCAAGGAACACTAGGTACAGGCAAAGGCATATATAAACCATGAGGATTGAGTCGTGACTTAGCTTTTTGACATGTAGTGCAGCGAGCAATAAAACGCTCAACATCCCGTCTCATCTTTGGCCAAAAGAAATGTGTAGCAAGTACGTCCTCTGTCTTCTTCACGCCAAAGTGTCCCATTAATCCTCCTCCATGCGCCTCCTGCAACAACAAAAGACGAACGGAGCTAGCTGGAATGCATAGCTTGTTAGCACGAAACACAAATCCATCGTTAACAACAAACTTGTTCCACATTCTTCCTTCTTTACAATTCTGCATTACATCGTTAAAATCAGCATCATGCACATATTGATCTTTGATGGTCTCCAAACCAAATATTTTGAAGTCAAGTTGTGAAAGCATAGTATAGCGACGAGACAATGCATCAGCAACAACATTTTCTTTTCCCTTCTTGTGTTTAATGACATAAGGGAAAGTCTCAATGAATTCAACCCATTTAGCATGTCTACGATTCAATTTAGCTTGACTTTTAATATGTTTCAAAGATTCATGATCAGAATGTATAACAAATTCTTTGGGCCATAAATAATGTTGCCATGTTTCTAAACTCCGAACAAGAGCATATAATTCTTTATCATAAGTAGAATAATTCAGACTAGGCCCACTCAATTTTTCAGAAAAGTATGCAACAGGTTTGCCATCTTGTAATAACACACCTCCTAATCCAATTCCACTAGCATCACATTCAAGCTCAAAAGTCTTATTAAAATCAGGAAGTTGGAGTAAAGGAGCATGTGTCAACTTATCTTTCAATACCGTGAAGGCTTCTTCCTGTGCGGTACCCCAAAGAAAAGGCACATCTTTCTTTGTAAGCTCATTGAGAGGTGCAGCAATGGTGCTGAAATCTCTCACAAAACGCCTATAGAATCCAGCGAGGCCAAGAAAACTCCTCACTTGTGTGACCGTTTTGGGCTGCGGCCAACTCTCAATAGCTTCAATCTTGGCTTTATCAACTTCAATTCCCTG
>NW_025280594.1:0-1215 GCF_018294505.1 Triticum aestivum
ATCAAAATTAACCTTCTCCAAAGATGGAAGAGGCAACAAATCAATAGGTGCACGAGGTAGGAAACCATACACAACTTCAAAAGGGCACATCTTAGTAGTAGAATGCAATGAACGATTATAAGCAAATTCAATATGAGGCAAGCATTCCTCCCACATTTTCTTATTATTCTTCAAAACAGCCCTAAGCATAGTAGACAACGTTCTATTGACTACTTCAGTTTGTCCATCAGTTTGGGGGTGACAAGTAGTACTAAAAAGCAGTTTAGTCCCCAACTTAGCCCATAAACATCTTCAAAAGTGGCTAAGAAATTTAGTATCACGATCTGAAACAATAGTATTTGGCACACCATGCAAGCGAATAATTTCACGAAAGAACAAATCAGCAACATTAACAGCATCATCGCTTTTATGACATGGTATAAAGTGTGCCATTTTCGAGAATCTATCCACGACAACAAATATGCTATCCCTCCCCTTGTTTGTTCGAGGTAAACCTAAAACAAAGTCCATAGATATATCCTCCCAAGGAACACTAGGTACAGGCAAAGGCATATATAAACCATGAGGATTGAGTCGTGACTTAGCTTTTTGACATGTAGTGCAGCAAGCAATAAAACGCTCAACATCCCGTCTCATCTTTGGCCAAAAGAAATGTGTAGCAAGTACGTCCTCCGTCTTCTTCACGCCAAAGTGTCCCATTAATCCTCCTGCATGCGCCTCCTGCAACAACAAAAGACGAACGGAGCTAGCTGGAATGCATAGCTTGTTAGCACGAAACACAAATCCATCGTTAACGACAAACTTGTTCCACATTCTTCCTTCTTTACAATTCTGCATTACATCTTTAAAATCAGCATCATGCACATATTGATCTTTGATGGTCTCCAAACCAAATATTTTGAAGTCAAGTTGTGAAAGCATAGTATAGCGACGAGACAATGCATCAGCAATAACATTTTCTTTTCCCTTCTTGTGTTTAATGACATAAGGGAAAGTCTCAATGAATTCAACCCATTTAGCATGTCTACGATTCAGTTTAGCTTGACTTTTAATATGTTTCAAAGATTCATGATCAGAATGTATAACAAATTCTTTGGGCCATAAATAATGTTGCCATGTTTCTAAAGTCCGAACAAGAGCATATAATTCTTTATCATAAGTAGAATAATTCAGACTAGGCCCACTCAATTTTTCAGAAAAGTATGCAACAGGTTT
>NW_025280595.1:0-1215 GCF_018294505.1 Triticum aestivum
CTTCTAATGTTCTCCTTGACGTGCTAGTGTATCCCATTCATAGATATGGTTTGATAACTAGAACATCAAGTAAAAGGTCGGACATCGGGAACACAATAATCATAAGGCACAACTAGGAAGTAAATCCTACGAAGTCCTTATGGGAAGGTGGCCAACTGCTTCAATCAAGATACCACAATAATAGGTCCTTCGGCTGGGTGGTGCTGGCCACGACATCCACTTTACCGGTTATCGAGGGACAAATATTATAGTTCTTGGGAAATGTTCCAAACCATCATATCTGCCTGAGATTCAGATCTGGTTGGTGTCAGGATATTCCAGACTCATCGAGTCTAGGAAGAAAATGAAAGTTTGCAACACAAATCGACGAGATGACGTTGCGGGATTCTCGGGAGATGAACTACGATAGCAAGCTCCAAAACATGAGCTGGTTCTGCTACAAACATGTGAATATGTTGTTCAAGACAAGCATGACCACAAAGTAGTCTTATAATAAAACACTACCGAATTCAGGAGGGGAACCATCATCGAGGATATCGAAGTCCTTGCATAAGGTATACTCTTAAGAAGGAACTTCTTCTCCTTGAACAATTCAATCAGTGGCTTGGTGTGCTAGGGACACATATAGATTGAAGGTTGCAAGTCTTCAAACCACAGAATTCTTCGCACGTGTGCATGACTGATTTGGAATGATTCTAAGAAAACAACATTGACTTTCTCGAATCCACGGCGGCAACTTGCATCAGATGCACATGAATTAAAGGAAGTCACTACCTTCATCCAAACATATGCTTCATGAGCTAGCATGAACAAATGCTTTCAAAAATTTCCAACACTAGCTTAATGTTCAACAAAATTATGGAGGAGATAAGGATGTTGTCAATGGGCTCAACAACAATTCATCTAGGTTTCCTTTTAAAAGGAATTCCATAGTTAAGTGAACACGGTGATAGCATTGGTCAGACCAAAGATATAACGGTGTATGCTCGAGGAATCAACCACGAGTAAGACAACATTACGAATATCGTTGGTTCTGATTTGATTTGACGATAGCCCACACTCAAATCAAAGGATTGATAAGACAATAGATCCAGCAACTGATCACAGGGACCAATCGATGAAGATATCATCTTTCTTCAACACACACTACACAAGAATATCCCTTTGGAACGAACTAAGTCAGGCAAGCTTTTATCTTCCAACTCTCCAAGTCGT
>NW_025280596.1:0-1215 GCF_018294505.1 Triticum aestivum
CATGGTGTTCCTTTGGAAATTAACTCGGATCGAGGAAGTCTTTTCACCTCTCGATTTTGGGAAAGTTTCCAAAATGCTATGGGAACTCGTCTCTCTTTTAGCACCGCTTTCCACCCTCAGTCAAGTGGTCAAGTGGAACGCGTCAACCAAATTCTAGAAGACATGCTTCGAGCCTCTGTTATCTCGTTCGGAATGGACTGGGAGAAGTGCCTTCCATTTGCCGAATTCGCTTACAACAACAGCTATCAATCTAGCTTGGGTAAAGCCCCTTTTGAAGTTCTCTATGGACGACGATGTCGAACACCCCTTAACTGGTCAGAGACCGGGGAAAGACAATTCTTTGGCCCAGATATGATTCAGGAAGCAGAAGAACAAGTTCGTATCGTTCGTGAAAAGTTGAAAACAGCCCAATCTCGTCAAAAGAGTCAATATGACCGAAAACATAAGGCTATGACTTTCGAGGTTGACGAGAAGGCTTACCTTCGGGTCACCCCTCTGAAGGGAACCCATCGTTTCGGTATCAAAGGCAAATTGGCTCCTCATTACATTGGACCTTTTCGCATTCTTGCCAAACGAGGAGAAGTTGCCTACCAGTTGGAACTACCTCCGCACCTCTCCAGAGTTCACGATGTCTTCCACGTTTCTCAACTCAGGCGTTGCTTCTCGGATCCTATCCGTGGAGTGGACCACGAAACGCTTGATCTCCAAAATGATCTTACATATCGAGAGTACCCCATTCGTATCCTCGATTAGGCCGAACGTACCACGCGACGTCATAATATCAAGTTTCTCAAGGTTCAATGGTCGCACCATTCTGAGGATGAAGCAACTTGGGAAAGGGAGGATTGTCTTCGACTTGAATATCCCGCCTTCTTCCCGGAGGAACCCAAATCTCGGGACGAGATTCTTTTGAGTGGGGGTGAGTTGTCACACCCTAGCTAGTCATGCATTAGAGTGTTGCATCATGTTTACTCTTTCATCAGAAACTTGAAATGGGGATGACAGAACCCCCAGTCCCCTCTGAAACCAACTAGGGTTACTAAAATAATTTTTCAATGAACCTGAAATGCCCTTCTAAAATGCCCATCATTTTTGCCTTGGTTCAGAACCTCTGCCAAAAGTGGTGCACATTTTCCTAGGCCATCCTAGGGTTTTTGAATTAAATCATAAATATTTGAATTTGGGCATTTAAAATAATATAAAATATTTAAATGC
>NW_025280597.1:0-1215 GCF_018294505.1 Triticum aestivum
TCTTCCTTCGACCATGAGAGCGTGTAACTCCTGGATACCGTAGGAGTGCTTTGGGTGTATCAAACGTCACAACGTAACTGGGTGACTATAAAGGTGCACTACAGGTATCTCCGAAAGTATCTATTGTTTTATGCGGATCGAGACTGGGATTTGTCACTCCGTGTAAACGGAGAGGTATCTCTGGGCCCACTCGGTAGGACATCATCATATGCGCAATGTGACCAAGGAGTTGATCACGGGATGATGTGTTACGGAACGAGTGAAGTGACTTGCCGGTAACGAGATTGAACAAGGTATTGGATACCGACGATCGAATCTCGGGCAAGTAACATACCGATAGACAAAGGGAATTGAATACGGGATTGATTAAGTCCTTGACATCGTGGTTCATCCGATGAGATCATCGTGGAACATGTGGGAGCCATCATGGGTATCCAGATCCCGCTGTTGGTTATTGACCGGAGAACGTCTCGGTCATGTCTACATGTCTCCCGAACCCGTAGGGTCTACACACTTAAGGTTCGATGACGCTAGGGTTATAAAGGAAGTTTGTATGTGGTTACCGAATGTTGTTCGGAGTCCCGGATGAGATCCCGGACGTCATGAGGAGTTTCAGAATGGTCCGGAGGTAAAGATTTATATATGGGAAGTCCTATTTTGGCCACCGGAAAATGTTTGGGATTTTTCGGTATTGTACCGGGAAGGTTCTAGAAGGTTCCGGAGTGGGGCCCACCTGCATGGGGGGACCCACATGGACGTGGTTAGTGGGGGCAAGGCCCCACACCCCTGGTCAAGGCGCACCAAGATCCCCCCTTAGAAGGAATAAGATCATATCCCGAAGGGATAAGATCAAGATCCCTAAAAAGGGGGGATAACAATCGGTGGGGAAGGAAATAATGAGATTTCTTTCCTCCCACCTTGGCCAACGCCCCAATGGACTTGGAGGGCAAGAAACCAGCCCCTCCACCCCTATATATAGTGGGGAGGCGCATGGGAGCTATACACGAAGTTCTGGCACAGCCCTACCTCTCTCCCTACTCCTCCTCTCCCATGGTGCTTGGCGAAGCCCTGCTGGATTGCCACGCTCCTCCACCACCACCACGCTATTGTGCTGCTGTTGGATGGAGTCTTCCTCAACCTCTCCCTCTCTCCTTGCTGGATCAAGGCGTGGGAGACGTCACCGGGCTGTACGTGTGTTGAACGCGGAGGTGCCGT
>NW_025280598.1:0-1215 GCF_018294505.1 Triticum aestivum
GAAAAGGCACGATCGGAAGGAAATCAACGATATGTATGGACGGTCATTCTATGACTGAAGCACACCACACAGTTCTGCAAAATTCCAGCTTGGTGGCTCCGTACTTCGAGCAACACAAGAATATTTTACGCTCGGACAACCCGGGGAAGCCTGAATCCTGGATTAGAAAGGCCCACATGGAGACTTTCGGCAGTTGGTTGCGAAAACATTTAATGAATGACAATGATGTTGGAGATCAGCTGTACATGTTGGCCAAGACACCATCTTCGACTATAACGACTTTCCAAGGGTACGAGATAAATGGGAATACATTTTACACCATCGCCCAAGATAAAAAGAGCACCAACCAAAACAGTGGTGTCCGCTTTGATGCAGCAACCGAGAATGGGCAAAAGGTCACATATTATGGTTACATAGAGGAGATATGGGAACTTGACTATGGACCCTCCTTTAAGGTCCCTTTGTTCCGGTGCAAATCGTTCAAGCTAACAGGAGGTGGGGTAAAGGTGGACGAGCAATACGGAATGACAATGGTGGATTTCAACAATCTTGGTTACCTTGACGAACCATTCGTCCTTGCCAAAGATGTTGCTCAGGTTTTTTATTTGAAGGACATGAGTAGCAAACCGAGGAAACGGAAAGATAAGAAAACGATCAGTACATCATGCGATGATCCAAAGCGCCACATTGTTCTTTCAGGGAAAAGAAACATCGTGGGAGTGGAGGACAAGACAGACATGTCAGAAGATTATAATATATTTGGTGAAATTCCGCCCTTCAAAGTGAACACTGACCCAAGCATTAAGTTAAATGATGAGGATGCTCCATGGATACGGCACAATCGTAAGCAAGCAGGGACACAAGGGAAGAATTGATGTGTAATAATTTATTGTACCAAACTTTGTTGAATGGATCATGTGAATTAAAACGTACGATGGCGAATCCGGATGATTTGTATTTGATATATTATTTGTATTTTTAAGATTTTAAAATGAATTAGTTTTATTTTTCTGAATTTTTTGATATATTATTTGTATTTTTAAGATTTTAAAATGAATTAGTTTTATTTTTCTGAATTTTTTGATATATTATTTGTATTTTTAAGATTTTAAAATGAATTAGTTTTATTTTTCTGAATTTTTTGATATATTATTTGTATTTTTAAGATTTTAAAATGAAAAGTATATGAAAAAGGACCTTTAGTCGCGGTTCGTG
>NW_025280599.1:0-1215 GCF_018294505.1 Triticum aestivum
ATGATTACTCCCTCGTTCAGTGCGGCATGCTTTACAGCTTAGAACCGGGGCTCCAAAAGCGTTTTGAGCACCACGGAGCATATGAGATGTTCGAAGAGCTGAAACTAGTTTTTCAAGCTCATGCCCGGGTCGAGAGATATGATGTCTCCGACAAGTTCTACAGTTGTAAGATGGAGGAAAACAGTTCTGTCAGTGAGCACATCCTGAAGATGTCTGGGTTGCACAACCGTATGACCCAGCTGAACATTAACCTCCCAGATGAGGCGGTCATTGACAGAATCCTCCAGTCGCTCCCACCAAGCTACAAGAGCTTTTTGATGAACTACAACATGCAGGGGATGGAAAAGACCATTCCTGAAGTGTTCTCGATGCTGAAGTCAGCAGAGGCTGAAATCAAGAAAGAACATCAAGTGTTGATGGTCAATAAGACCACTAAGTTCAAGAAGGGCAAGGGTAAGAAGAACTTCAAGAAGGACGGCAAAGATTTTGCCGCGCCTGGTAAGCCAGTTACCGGGAAGAAGTCAAAGAATGGACCCAAGCCTGAGACTGAGTGCTTTTATTGCAAGGGGAAGGGTCACTGGAAGCGGAACTGCCCCAAATACTTAGCGGATAAGAAGGCTGGCAACACCAAAGGTATATTTGATATACATGTGATTGATGTGTACCTTACCAGTACTCGTAGTAACTCCTGGGTATTTGATACCGGTGTCGTTGCTCATATTTGTAACTCACAGCAGGAGCTGCGGAATAAACGGAGACTGGCGAAGGACGAGGTGACGATGCGCGTCGGGAATGGTTCCAGAGTCGATGTGATCGCCGTCGGCACCCTGCCTCTACATTTACCTACGGGATTAGTTTTGAACCTTAATAATTGTTATTTAGTGCCAAGTTTGAGCATGAACATTGTATCTGGATCTCGTTTAATACGAGATGGCTACTCATTTAAGTCTGAGAATAATGGTTGTTCGATTTATATGAGAGATATGTTTTATGGTCATGCTCCGATGGTCAATGGTTTATTCTTAATGAATCTTGAGCGTAATATTACACATGTTCATAGTGTAGATGCCAAAAGATTTAAAGTTGATAACGATAGTCCCACATACTTGTGGCACTGCCGCCTTGGTCACATTGGTGTCAAGCGCATGAAGAAGCTCCATGCCGATGGACTTTTAGAGTCTCTTGATTATGAATCGTTTGACACGTGCGAACCAT
>NW_025280600.1:0-1215 GCF_018294505.1 Triticum aestivum
GATAACGGAGGCTCGAAGCATGTCTTCTAGAATCTGATTGACGCGTTCCACTTGACCACTTGACTGAGGGTGGAAAGCGGTGCTAAAAGAAAGACGAGTTCCCATAGCATTTTGGAAGCTTTCCCAAAATCGAGAGGTGAAAAGACTTCCTCGATCCGAATTGATTTCCAAAGGAACACCATGGAGAGACACTATCCGGGAGATGTATAAGTCTGCCAGTTGACTAGCGGTTATACTCTCACGAACAGGTAAGAAATGAGCTACTTTGGAAAGACGATCGACCACGACGAAAATAGCATTGTTCCCTCTCTTGGTCCTGGGAAAACCGGTAATGAAATCCATACCAATTTTATCCCATTTCCATTCAGGAATAGCTAAAGGTTGAAGGGTGCCAGCAGGCCGTTGGTGCTCTGCTTTTACACGACGACAGACGTCGCAATTGGCAATATACTGAGCGATTTCTCTCTTTATCCTAGTCCACCAGAACCTCTGGCGTAGGTCCTGATACATTTTAGTACTACCGGGATGAATAGTGAGAGGAGATTCATGGGCCTCCTTAAGGATCAACTGCCGTAGATGCTGGTTCTTGGGAACCACTAGACGATTCTCAAAGTACACAACACCATGATCATTTGTGGAGAAACAACTAGCACCTCCGCTAGCAATGTTCTCTTTGATTTTAGATATTCCCTTATCTCGCTTTTGGGCAGCGATGATTTGATCCGTAAGAGTAGGTTTTGCCACCAAGGTGGAGAGAAAACCTTGAGGAACAATGTGAAGGTTAAGCTTTCGAAATTCCTCATGGAGAAGCGGTTGACTTTGTTGTAACATCAGGTTGTTACAATAAGATTTACGACTTAGCGCATCAGCCATGACGTTGGCTTTCCCTGGGGTATAGGTTATTCCTAAGTCGAAGTCTGTGATCAATTCAACCCAACGTCTTTGCCTGAGATTCAGATCCGGTTGGGTGAAGATGTACTTCAGGCTTTGGTGATCAGTGAATATTTCGCAACGATTACCGAGGAGGTAATGTCGCCAGGTCTTAAGTGCATAGACTACGGCTGCAAGTTCTAGATCATGAGTAGGATAATTCTCCTCATGTGGGTGCAATTGCCGTGAAGCGTAAGCAATTACGTGTCGATCTTGCATGAGAATGCAACCTAGTCCTTGTCGCGAGGCGTCGCAGTAGATAACAAAGTCTTTGGAGAAGTCTGG
>NW_025280601.1:0-1215 GCF_018294505.1 Triticum aestivum
TAGATTATATCCTATTCCAACTACTTGGGCTGCTTTGAAAACTGCTATGCGTACGCGTTGGGTTCCACCATATTATCAACGTGAATTGCTTCAAAAATTGCAGCGTTTAAGACAAGGAAAAAATTCTGTAGAAGAATATTATCAGGAATTACAAACTGGCATGATTAGATGTGGTATTGTTGAGGAGAATGAAGCTATGCTTGCACGTTTTCTGGGTGGATTAAATAGAGAGATTCAGACCATTCTAGACTATAAGGAGTATACTAATATCACTCGTTTATTCCATCTTGCTTGTAAAGCTGAACGTGAAGTGCAGGATCGACAAGCATTGGGGCGAACTAACTTTTCTGCAGGCCGACCTTCATCATGGACACCACGTGCATCTTCTACTTCAACTGCACCAGCACTTCCATCAGGTGCCACCTCCAGCCGTGATACAAGAAAACAGGCACAACCACCATTATCTGCCAAGAGCGCACCTGCGGGGCCTACACAACGTTCTTCTTCTTCCATAGCATCAACAGGGCACACAAGTGATATTATTTGTCGTCGTTGTAAGGGAGGAGGTCATTATGCGAGAGAATGCAAATCTCCGCGTGTGATGATTGCTACCGCGGATGGTGGATATGAGTCCGCTAGTGACTATGATGAGGAGACATTAGCTCTTATTACACGTGAAGAACATGGTGGAGATGATTCTGATCATGAGACGCAATACATGGCTCTGAAGACGCTGACAGGTATGAATGTTTAGTTGCTCAACGTGTTTTGGGTGTGCAGGTCACACAAGCTGAGCAAAATCAGAGGCACAATTTGTTCCATACCAAGGGAGTTGTGAAGGAACGTTCTGTGCGCGTCATAATAGACGGAGGGAGCTGCAACAACTTGGCTAGCATGGAGATGGTGGAGAAGCTTTCTCTCACCACAAGACCACATCCACATCCTTACTACATCCAATGGTTCAACAACAGCGGCAAGGTTAAGGTAACACGTACTGTTCGTGTGCATTTTAGTATCTCTACATATGCTGATTATGTTGATTGTGATGTGGTACCTATGCAAGCATGTTCCTTATTACTTGGTAGACCATGGCAATTTGATAAAAATTCTGTACACCATGGTAGAAACAATCACTATACTCTTGTTCATAAGGATAAAAATATTACTTTGCTTCCTATGACTCCTGATTCCATTTTGAAAGATGATATTAATAGA
>NW_025280602.1:0-1215 GCF_018294505.1 Triticum aestivum
AGCAGCAGCATGCATGCACTGGTCCATGGCACAAAGTCCATGACCCAGAACAGAGCACTTTACTAAAAATGAAGAAGAAAAAAGGCATGCATGCACTGGTTGTAGCAAATCATCACTTCTGAATCAAAACAACAATTAGGACAGGGAAATTATGACACACTTCTGAAGAAAAAATGATTTGTGTAATCTGGTTGGTACTCTTACAGTTGCATAAATTGAAAAAAAATTGATCTGTGTGATCTGGGTTACAGTATCAGCAACCTTGCATTTCATTTTATACAAAGGAGCTCACAAAGGCCATGTCATGCTTCGCAATATTTGTTTACTGAAACTAAATGAACAAGAGCAAAGATGCACTAAAGGTTCTGCTGGACATGCTTTATGTCTAACACTCCTATGTTTAAGATATGCATAACATTCAATCTGGATCAATCTCACACTATGAACATAGGAAAAATTATCACTCCCCAGGGATTTAATCAAGGAATATGATATTCTTCAATCAACAAGAAAATATATTTTAGCTCAGAAAAGGATTTACTCAGGGAATACAATATTTGCCTGTTGCTAGTTGAGTTTCAGAATGAGCCATTTTTTTGTTTTATGAGTTATATAAAAAATTAAATAGTTCCGTGGTTCAGGCATAATTGCCCTCATGTAGGATGGACGGGTGGCCAGGCAGGCTTGTTTAGTTTCGTCACTCAGTGTAGCTAGTTGTCTATACTATCGACCAATAACCAGTTGACTTGATGATCATCGTGTTCATTTCAGGCATGCAAGTACTTGTCCGCTCTTAAGAACTCATGTTCAGAAAAATCTGAAAGTTTTAGGCATCCAAGGTTGGTGCAAATTTGCATGATCATCTGGACATCGGAGGAGTTCGTGCCAAAAACAAAATATGGGTGTCTGAGAAACTTTGAGAAAGAATATATGCAAATAAAATACTTGTCCGCACTTAAGAGCTCATGTTAAAAAAACTATCTGAAATTTTTAGGCATCCAAGGTTCATGCAAATTATCATGCTCATATGGAGATGGGATGGGAGGAGGGAAGGGGATAGGGGTCGGGGCGGTAGCTTACCTTGGAGGAGCGGGCCGGGGTGGAGGAGGCGGTCGGAGAGGATAAGGATGCCGGGGAGTGGGGCGCGGGGAGGATGTCGGGGACGAGGTCCGGGTGGTGGTGGTGCTCCGGCGACGGTGGTGTGGACGGGGCGGC
>NW_025280603.1:0-1215 GCF_018294505.1 Triticum aestivum
TGCGGTAACGATGCAGCGTGAATATTATTAAATACTTGGAGCGCGATAAAATCATGAGTTTTTTACACAACGTGGGCACATGTGCTATAGGACTGATGGTAATTTTTCATAATTTTTTGTGATGGAGAAGTATCTAAACACTTCCCTCTACGCGGATTGCTCTTCGCACGTCTACGACTGTGGCCGGCGGCCTCCGGGGGCTAGCATACCATCAAATCTTGCGTAGACGGCCTCTCACAAATATGGAAGTGTTGAGGCGGTTGCAAACGCCCAGCACGCGTCTCCGGGGTGTGCCCCCCCCTCACGGACGCCGCCGCCGCCGGCACCTGGAGGGGGGAAACGGACGCGTCGGGTCTACACGGAGTGGATGTAGCTGTGGGTTTGGCCCGGATGTTGCTCCAAAGTGTTCCTCTGGGCCGACCTAACACAACCGGGTGGAGAGGTCCACTGGTCAAAGCCCGTCCGTGCAAAGTCAAATGGCTAGATCCCGTGGTCAAACGCTACAGGGTTAGCCGGGACGGGGGCCCTTGGGGGTAGCAATGCCACCGGAGCGTTGTACCGGGCCCTCATACATGCGGGGTGGTGTTGTGGCATGTCCGAAGAGGCGGCACGCGTCTCCGGGTTGTGGCCCCCCTCACGGACGGCAATGAAACGGTAGTAGACGTTCTGCGGTAACGATGCAGCGTGAATATTATTAAATACTTGGAGCGCGATAAAATCATGAGTTTTTTACACAACGTGGGCACATGTGCTATAGGACTGATGGTAATTTTTCATAATTTTTTGGGATGGAGAAGTATCTGAACACTTCCCTCTACGCGGATTGCTCTTCGCACGTCTACGACTGTGGCCGGCGGCCTCGGGGGGGCTAGCATACCGTCAAATCTTGCGTAGGCGGCCTCTCACAAATCTGGAAGTGTTGAGGCGGTTGCAAACGCCCAGCACGCGTCTCCGGGGTGTGCCCCCCCCCCCTCACGGCCGCCGCCGCCGCCGGCACCTGGAGGGGGGAAACGGACGCGTCGGGTCTACACGGAGTGGATGTAGCTGTGGGTTTGGCCCGGATGTTGCTCCAAAGTGTTCCTCTGGGCCGACCTAACACAACCGGGTGGAGAGGTCCACTGGTCAAAGCCCGTCCGTGCAAAGTCAAAGGGCTAGATCCCGTGGTCAAACGCTACAGGGTTAGCCGGGACGGGGGCCCTGGGGGGTAGCAATGCC
>NW_025280604.1:0-1215 GCF_018294505.1 Triticum aestivum
CATACGGACTCTAAAAATAGCCTATACTTATGTATTTCGAAATTACATGGGCCTGGCCCAATAATAAGGTGACGCAGCACCTAAAATAGCCTCGGGACGAAATTTATGAAGTGGCATCTTGTATATTTTGTCCAAGGCTTCATGCACCCATTATGGTGGCTTCAAAGTCCTGAAATCATCACTTGTAACTCCGTTCTTGTTCCCCTTGCGCATGCCATCATCTCCATGCTTGTTCTTGCTCCAATGTTCATCCTTCTCCAAGCTAGGCCCTTCATTTGTAAGCAAAACAAATGTATCCAATTTAGGCAGCATCATATTCTCATGAACATTAGAATCATTACCAAGAAACGAAAGTACCTGGTAATTTAGTTGGCGTGCACAAGCTCTAGTAATTGGTCCAGTATGTATAGCAGCAGGGGCTGTGGGTGTAACAATTGTATTGATGTCCTCATCATCCTCCCCTTCCTGAAATGAAGTCGTCCTCGACGGAAGTTCATCTTCCTCACCCAAATAAGGCTTCAAATCTGCAATGTTAAAAGTGGGACTAACCCCAAAATCTGCAGGCAGCTCAAGTTTATATGCATTATCATTTATTTTCTCTAACACCTTAAAGGGACCATCAGCACGTGGCATTAACTTTGATTTGCGCAAATCAGGAAATCTATCCTTACGCAAATGTAACCAAACAAGATCTCCAGGTGCAAACACAACATGTTTTCTACCCTTATCTCCAGCAAGTTTATATTTAGCATTCATGCGCTCAATGTTTCCCTTAGTTAACTCATGCATTTTTAAAATCAATTCAGCACGTTGTTTAGCATCAAAATTAACCTTCTCCGAAGATGGAAGAGGCAACAAATCAATAGGTGCACGAGGTAGGAAACCATACACAACTTCAAAAGGGCACATCTTAGTAGTAGAATGCAATGAACGATTATAAGCAAATTCAATATGAGGCAAGCATTCCTCCCACATTTTCTTATTATTCTTCAAAACAGCCCTAAGCATAGTAGACAACGTTCTATTGACTACTTCAGTTTGTCCATCAGTTTGGGGGTGACAAGTAGTACTAAAAAGCAGTTTAGTCCCCAACTTAGCCCATAAACATCTCCAAAAGTGGCTAAGAAATTTAGTATCACGATCTGAAACAATAGTATTTGGCACACCATGCAAGCGAATAATTTCACGAAAGAACAAATCAGCAACATTAACAGC
>NW_025280605.1:0-1215 GCF_018294505.1 Triticum aestivum
AAAACAGTGAGTAAAAGTCCACAAAATGTGTCAGAATTGGCCAAAACTGTGAGTGTTGATAACCGACACGTAAACGCACCCCAGGGTTTGTAAATCGTGGAAATCACTCCGGGACCCCCAAAACTAAGTAATAGTCCAAGAAACGGGCGAGAATTAGCCCAAACTGTGATTGTTGATGACCTAAACTTAAGCGCACCTTGGGGTTCAACAACCATGGAAATCACTTTGGGACCCCAAAACGGTGAGTAATATTCCATGAAACGGGTCAGAATCGACAAAAACCGCGAGTGTTGATGACCGACACGTAAATGCACCCCGGGGTTCGTTAATCCTGGAAATCACACCGGGACCCCGAAACTGTGAGTAATAGTCCACGAAACGGGCTAGAATCGGCCAAAACTGTGAGTGTTCATGACCGACACGTAAAAGCACCTTGGGGTTCAAAAACTATGGAAATCGCTTCGGGACCCATGAATGGTGAGCAATAGTCCACGAAACGCGTCAGAATTGGCCAGAACTATGAGTGTTGACGACGGACACGTAAACGCACCCCGGGGATTTGCAATCCTGGAAATTGCTCTGGGACGCCAAAACTGTGAGTAAAAGTGCATGAAATGGACCAGAATCAGCCAAACTTGTGAGTCTTGATAACCGACACGAAAACGCACACCGGAGTTCGTCAATCGTGGAAATCACTCCGGGACCCCCAAAACTAAGTAATAGTGCAAGAAACGGGCCAAAATCGGCCCAAACTGCGATTGTTGATGATCGACACGTAAGCGCACCTTGGGGTTCAACAACCATGGAAATCACTCTGGGGCCCCAAAAGGTTGAGTAATAGTCCACGAAACGGGTCGGCATCGACAAAAACCGTGAGTGTTCATGACCTACACGTAAACGCACCCGGGGTTCGTTAATCGTGGAAATCACCCCGGGACCCCAAAATAGTCAGTAATAGTCCACGAAACGGGCCAGAATCGGCCGAAGCTGCGAGTGTTGATGACCAACATGTAAACGCACCCCGGGGTTTGTTAATCATGGAAATCACTCTCGGACCCCAAAACAGTGAGTAATAGTCCACGAAACAGGCCAGAATCGGGCAAAACTGCGAGTGTTGATGACTGACACATAAACGCACCCCGCGGCTCGTTAACCGTGGAAACCACTCCGGGACCCCAAAACAGTGAGTAATAGTCCACGAAACGGGCCAGAATC
>NW_025280606.1:0-1215 GCF_018294505.1 Triticum aestivum
AATTTGATGGTATCCACTACGCAAATCAACTTTGGAGAATATTGTAGAGCCACTCAATTCATCAAGCATATCATCTAGCCTAGGAATAGGATGACGATAACGAATAGTAATATTATTAATGCCTCTACAATCAACACACATACGTGATGTACCATCCTTTTTCGGCACTAGAATAATAGGAACAGCACAAGGACTAAGGGATTCGCGTATATAACCTTTGTCGAGAAGCTCTTGTACTTGACGCATAATCTCCTTCGTCTCCTCTGGATTGGTACGGTATGGTGCACGGTTTGGCAGTGAAGCACCGGGAATTAAGTCAATCTGATGCTCAATACCTCGAATAGGCGGTAATCCCGGTGGCACGTCTTGTGGAAAGACGTCAGCGAACCCCTACAAAATGTTAGTGACAGCAGGAGGCAAAGAGGAAGGCACGTCCTCGAATGAAAATAATGCCTCTTTGCACACAAAAGCATAGCAAACAGATTTGCTGAAATCTAGCTCATCAATATCAGATTTGGTGGCAAATAAACATGCACTTTTCAATTTAATTTCAGAAGCAACACTAGATGGTTTATTATTAGGCTTCATTTGTTGCTCAAATTCTTTTGCCACAATCTGATTTTCACTCTTATTCGTCTCCTGTTTTGCTTTATTAGCTCTATTAATATCATCTTTCAAAATGGAATCAGGAGTCATAGGAAGCAAAGTAATAGTTTTATCCTTATGAACAAGAGTATAGTGATTGTTTCTACCATGGTGTACAGAATTTTTATCAAATTGCCATGGTCTACCAAGTAATAAGGAACATGCTTGCATAGGTACCACATCACAATCAACATAATCAGCATATGTAGAGATACTAAAATGCACACGAACAGTACGTGTTACCTTAACCTTGCCGCTGTTGTTGAACCATTGGATGTAGTAAGGATGTGGATGTGGTCTTGTGGTGAGAGAAAGCTTCTCCACCATCTCCATGCTAGCCAAGTTGTTGCAGCTCCCTCCGTCTATGATGACGCGCACAGAACGTTCCTTCACAACTCCCTTGGTATGGAACAAATTGTTCCTCTGATTTTGCTCAGCTTGTGTGACCTGCACACTCAAAACACGTTGAGCAACTAAACATTCATACCTGTCAGCGTCTTCAGGAGCCATGTATTGCGTCTCATGATCAGAATCATCTCCACCATGTTCTTCACGTGTAATAAGAGCCAA
>NW_025280607.1:0-1215 GCF_018294505.1 Triticum aestivum
GAGCCGACCCGACTTTAGTCACCACATGTGTCATGTATATAATGTATATAGTATATACCCATGATCACCTCCCGAAGTGATCACGGCCCAGTAGTATAGCATGGCGGACGGACAAGAGTGTAGGGCCACTGATGGAACACTAGCATCCTATACTAAGCAGTAGGATAGCAGGTAAGGGTAACAACTGTAGCAACAATGACAGGCTATGCATCAGGATAGGATTAACGAAAGCAGTAGCATGCTACACTACTCTAATGCAAGCAGTATAGAGAAGAATAGGCGATATCTGGTGATCAAGGGGGGGCTTGCCTGGTTGCTCAGACAAGAAGGAGGGGTCGTCGGTGACGTAGTCGACCACAGGGGCATCAGCATCGTCACGGGGTCTACCGAAGAGAAGAGGGGGGAGAAACAGTAAATACATAGCAAGCAAGTGCATAACAAGACAACAGGCAGAGCTAGACGTGTTCTAACGCGGTATGAGGTGATACCGGTGAAGGGGGGAAACATCCGGGAAAGTATCCCCGGTGTTTCACGTTTTCGGACAGATGAACCGGAGGTGAAATGTTGCAGGTTCACTATGCTAGGGACGCGTGGCGGACGAACGGACTGCGTATTCGGATTCGTCTCATCGTTCTGAGCAACTTTCATGTAGAAAGTATTTTCATCCGAGTTACGGATTATTTTATATGATTTTCTAAAGATTTAATCATTTTCTGAATTTTAATTAATTATTTAATTCAACATTATCCAAAACAGTGTTGCGATGACATCAGCATGACATCATGCTGATGTCAGCAGTCATCTGACATGTGGGTCCCACATGTCATAGACTGATTAGGGTAATTAGGGTTAACTAATTAATTAAATTAGATTAATCTAAACAGGGTTAATTAACTAATTAATTAATTATTTTTATTTTTATTTATTTATTTATTTTTAATTCTTTTTTTTAAACAGGGGCGTGGGGCCCCGCTGGCAGTGGCCCATCTGGCCACTGGAGCGGGCTATCGGGGCTGCAGGAGCGGGGCGCTCGGGTGTGGGCGTGCGTGCTCGAGGCCACCAGGGGCGGGGAGCACTCGGACGCCCAGGAGGGCGTGCGCCGGCGGCCATGGCGCGGCCGGCCGGAGCCGCGAGGACTGGGGCGGAGGCGGACTCGGCGAGCGGCAACCAATCCAGGCGCGGCTGCAGTGGCGCGCGGTGGTGCGCGGTCAGGAC
>NW_025280608.1:0-1215 GCF_018294505.1 Triticum aestivum
AAAATTATCCTTAGTGGAATAAGGATATGTTTCTCGATTATGGAAGTGACAAAAGGTTCGTCGTAAAGGGTTACGTCGATGCAAGTTTTGACACTAAATCTAGATGACTCTAAGTCTCGGTCTAGATACATATTGAAAGTGGGAGCAATTAGCTAGAGTAGCTCCGTGCAGAGCATTGTAGACATAGAAATTTGCAAAATACTTACGGATCTGGATGTGACAGACCCGTTGACTAAAATTATCTCACAATCAAAACATGATCACACCTTAGTACTCTTTGGGTGTTAATCACATAGCGATGTGAACTAGATTATTGACTCTAGTAAACCCTTTGAGTGTTGGTCACATAGAGATGTGAACTATGGGTGTTAATCACATGGTGATGTGAATTATTGATGTTAAATCACATGGCGATGTGAACTAGATTATTGACTCTAGTGCAAGTGGGAGACTGAAGGAAATATGCCCTAGAGGCAATAATAAAGTATATATATTTCCTTATATCATGATAAATGTTTATTATTCATGCTAGAATTGTATTAACCGGAAACATAATACATGTGTGAATACATAGACAAACAGAGTGTCACTAGTATGCCTCTACTTGACTAGCTCGTTAATCAAAGATGGTTATGTTTCCTAGCCATAGACATGAGTTGTCATTTGATTAACGGGATCACCTCATTAGGAGAATGACGTGATTGACTTGACCCATTCCGTTAGCTTAGCACCCGATCGTTTAGTATGTTGCTATTGCTTTCTTCATGACTTATACATGTTTCTATGACTATGAGATTATGCAACTCCCGTTTACCGGAGGAACACTTTGTGTGCTACCAAACGTCACAACGTAAATGGGTGATTATAAAGGTGCTCTACAGGTGTCTCCAAAGGTACTTGTTGGGTTGGCGTATTTCGAGATTAGGATTTGTCACTCCGATTGTCGGAGAGGTATCTCTGGGCCCACTCGGTAATGCACATCACTATAAGCCTTGCAAGCATTGTGACTAATGAGTTAGTTGTGGGATGATGTATTACGGAACGAGTAAAGAGACTTGCCAGTAACGAGATTGAACTAGGTATCGAGATACCGACGATCGAATCTCGGGCAAGTAACATACCGATGACAAAGGGAACAACGTATGTTGTTATGCGGTCTGACCGATAAAGATCTTCGTAGAATATGTGGGAGCCAATATGGGCATCCAGGTCCCG
>NW_025280609.1:0-1215 GCF_018294505.1 Triticum aestivum
GTATTGAAAGATAAGTTGACACATGCTCCTTTACTCCAACTTCCTGATTTTAATAAGACTTTTGAGCTTGAATGTGATGCTAGTGGAATTGGATTAGGAGGTGTGTTATTACAAGATGGCAAACCTGTTGCATACTTTTCCGAAAAATTGAGTGGGCCTAGTCTGAATTATTCTACTTATGATAAAGAATTATATGCTCTTGTTCGGACTTTAGAAACATGGCAACATTATTTATGGCCCAAAGAATTTGTTATACATTCTGATCATGAATCTTTGAAACATATTAAAAGTCAAGCTAAACTGAATCGTAGACATGCTAAATGGGTTGAATTCATTGAGACTTTCCCTTATGTCATTAAACACAAGAAGGGAAAAGAAAATGTTATTGCTGATGCATTGTCTCGCCGCTATACTATGCTTTCACAACTTGACTTCAAAATATTTGGTTTGGAGACCATCAAAGATCAATATGTGCATGATTTTGATTTTAAAGATGTAATGCAGAATTGTAAAGAAGGAAGAATGTGGAACAAGTTCGTCGTTAACGATGGATTTGTGTTTCGTGCTAACAAGCTATGCATTCCAGCTAGCTCCGTTCGTCTTTTGTTGTTGCATGAGGCGCATGGAGGAGGATTAATGGGACACTTTGGCGTGAAGAAGACGGAGGACGTACTTGCTACACATTTCTTTTGGCCAAAGATGAGACGGGATGTTGAGCGTTTTATTGCTCGCTGCACTACATGTCAAAAAGCTAAGTCACGACTCAATCCTCATGGTTTATATATGCCTTTGCCTGTACCTAGTGTTCCTTGGGAGGATATATCTATGGACTTTGTTTTAGGTTTACCTCGAACAAAGAAGGGGAGGGATAGCATATTTGTTGTCGTGGATAGATTCTCGAAAATGGCACACTTTATACCATGTCATAAAAGCGATGATGCTGTTAGTGTTGCTGATTTATTCTTTCGTGAAATTATTCGCTTGCATGGTGTGCCAAATACTATTGTTTCAAATCGTGATACTAAATTTCTTAGCCACTTTTGGAGATGTTTATGGGCTAAGTTGGGGACTAAACTGCTTTTTAGTACTACTTGTCACCCCCAAACTGATGGACAAACTGAAGTAGTCAATAGAACGTTGTCTACTATGCTTAGGGCTGTTTTGAAGAATAATAAGAAAATGTGGGAGGAATGCTTGCCTCATATTGAATTTGCT
>NW_025280610.1:0-1215 GCF_018294505.1 Triticum aestivum
CTCAGATTTCACCCTTGGCGGGGCCAAGGAAATAAAATCTGGATGATCGACCGAGAGACATTTAGCACTCCGCTTCTAATGTTCTCCTTGATGTGCTAGTGTAACCCACTCATAGATATGGTTTGATATCTAGAACATCAAGTAAAAAGGTCGGACTTCGGGAGCACTAGAATCCATAAGGAACAGTTACGGAGGTAAATCCTACGAAATCCTTATGGGGAGGTGGCCAACTTCTTCAATCAAGATACTACAATAATAGGTCTTTCGGCTGGGTGGGGCTGGCCACGACATCCACTTTACCAGTTATCGAGGAACCAATATTATAGTTCTTGGGGAAATGTTCCAACCATCATATCTGCCTGAGATTCAGATCTGGTTGGTGTCAGAATATTCCAGACCCATCGAGTCTAGGAAGAAAAATGAAAGTTTGCAACACAAATCGACGAGATGACGTTGCGGGATTCTCGGGAGATGAACTACGATAGCAAGCTCCAAAACATGAGCTGGTTCTGCTACAAACATGTGAACACGTTGTCCCAGACAAACATTATCACATGGTAGTCTTACAACAAAACACTACCGAGTTCAGGTGGGGAACCATCATTAATGACATCGAAGTCTCCACGCGTGGAAGTCCAAAGAGTTCACCTTGGACAGACTCCTTTATCTTTGAACAACTCAATCAGTGGCTTAGTGTGCTAGGATATACATATAGAATGGAGGTTGCAAATCTCCAGACCACAGAATACTTCGCACGTATGCATGACTGACTTGGGATGATTCCAGAGGAAGCAAAACTAAAATTCACGGCGGCAACTTTCACCAAATGCACGTGTATAAAAGGAAGTCACTCCTTTCATCAACAAATACTTCATGAGCTAGCATGAAGAAAATGCTTTCAAAAGTTTCCAACACTAGCTTAATGTCCAACAAAATCATGGAGGAGATAAGGATGTTGTCAATGGGCTCAACAACAATTCATCTGGGTTTCCTTTTAAAAGGAATTCCATAGTTAAGTGAACAAGTGATAGCATTGGTCAGGCCAAAGATGTAATGGTGTATGCTCGAGGGATCAACCACGAATAAGACAACATTACGAGCATCATTGGTACTGATTTGATTTGACGATAGCCCACACTCAAATCAAAGGATTGATAAGACAATAGGTCCAGCAACTGATCACAGGGACCAATCGATGAAGATATCATCTTTCTT
>NW_025280611.1:0-1214 GCF_018294505.1 Triticum aestivum
CGGTAAATACAATTCTAGCATGAATAATAAACATTTATCATGATTATAAGGAAATAAATAATAACTTTATTATTGCCTCTAGGGCATATTTCCTTCAGTCTCCCACTTGCACTAGAGTCAATAATCTAGATTACACTGTAATGAATCTTACACCCATGGAGCTTTGGTGCTGATCATGTTTTGCTCGTGGAAGAGGCTTAGTCAACGGGTCTGCAACATTCAGATCCGTATGTATCTTGCAAATCTCTATGTCTCCCACCTGGACTAGATCCCGGATGGAGTTGAAGCGTCTCTTGATGTGTTTGGTCCTTTTGTGAAATCTGGATTCCTTTGCCAAGGCAATTGCACCAGTATTGTCACAAAAGATTTTCATTGGACCCGATGCACTAGGTATGACACCTAGATCGGATATGAACTCCTTCATCCAGACTCCTTCATTTGCTGCTTCCGAAGTAGCTATGTATTCCGCTTCACATGTAGATCCCGCTACAACGCTTTGTTTGGAACTGCACCAACTGACAGCTCCACCGTTTAATGTAAACACGTATCCGGTTTGCGATTTAGAATCGTCCGGATCAGTGTCAAAGCTTGCATCAACGTAACCTTTTACGATGAGCTCTTTGTCACTTCCATATACGAGAAACATATCCTTAGTCCTTTTCAGGTATTTCAGGATGTTCTTGACTGCTGTCCAGTGATCCATTCCTGGATTACTTTGGTACCTCCCTACTAAACTTATAGCAAGGCACACATCAGGTCTGGTACACAGCATTGCATACATGATAGAGCCTATGGCTGATGCATAGGGAACATCTTTCATATTCTCTCTATCTTCTGCAGTGGTCGGGCATTGAGTCTTACTCAATTTCACACCTTGTAACACAGGCAAGAACCCTTTCTTTGCTTGATCCATTTTGAATTTCTTCAAAATTTTGTCAAGGTATGTGCTTTGTGAAAGTCCAATTAAGCGTCTTGATCTATCTCTATAGATCTTAATGCCTAATATGTAAGCAGCTTCACCGAGGTCTTTCATTGAAAAACTTTTATTCAAGTATCCCTTTATGCTATCCAGAAATTCTATATCATTTCCAATCAGTAATATGTCATCCACATATAATATCAGAAATGCTACAGAGCTCCCACTCACTTTCTTGTAAATACAGGCTTCTCCGAAAGTCTATATAAAACCAAATGCTTTGATCACACTATCAAAA
>NW_025280612.1:0-1214 GCF_018294505.1 Triticum aestivum
AGATTTCACCTTAGCGAGGCCAAGCAAATAAAATCTGGATGATCGACCGAGAGACATTTAGCACTCCGCTTCTAATGTTCTCCTTGATGTGCTAGTATAACCCATTCATAGATATGGTTTGATATCTAAAACATCAAGTAAAAGGTCGGACTTCGGGAACACAAAAATCCATAGGGGCAACTAGGGAGTAAATCCTACGAAATCCCTAGGGGGGGTGGCCAACTTCCTCAAACAAGATACTATAATAATAGGTCTACCGGATGGGTGTGTTGGCCACGACATCCACCTTACCGGTTATCGAGAGACCAATATTATAGTTCTTAGGGAAATGTTCCAACCATCATATCTGCCTGAGATTCAGCTCTGGTTGGTGTTAGGATATTCCAGGCTCATCGAGTCTTAGGAAGAAAAATGAAAGTTTGCAACACAAATCGACGAGATGACGTTGCGAGATTCTCGGGAGACGAACTACGATAGCAAGCTCCAAAACATGAGCTGGTTCTGCTACAAACATGTGAACACGTTGTCCCAGACAAGCATGACCACGAAGTAGTCTTATAATAAAACACTACCGAGTTCAGGAGGGGGAACCATCATTAATGACATCGAAGTCTCCACGCGTGGAAGTCCAAAGAGTTCACCTTGGACAGACTCCTTTATCTTTGAACAACTCAATCAGTGGCTTGGTGTGCTAGGATATACATATAGCATGGAGGTTGCAAATCTCCAGACCACAGAATACTTCGCACGTATGCATGACTGGCTTGGGATGATTCCAGAGGAAGCAAAACTAACTTTCTCAAATTCACGGCGGCAACTTTCACCAAATGCACGTGTATAAGAGGAAGTCACTCCTTTCATCAAACAAATACTTCATGAGCTAGCATGAAGAAAATGCTTTCAAAAGTTTCCAACACTAGCTTAATGCTCAGCAAAATTATGGAGAAGGCAAGGATGTTGTCAATGGGCTCAACAACAATTCTTCTGGGTTTCCTTTCAAAAGGAATTCCATAGTTAAGTGAACAAGTGATAGCATTGGTCAGACCTAAAAGATATAATGGTGTATGCTCGAGGGATCAACCACGAATAAGACAACATTACGAGCATCGTTGGTACTGATTTGTTTTGACGATAGCCCACACTCAAATCAAAGGATTGATAAGACAATAGGTCCAGCAACTGATCACAAGGACCAATCGATGAAGATATCATCT
>NW_025280613.1:0-1214 GCF_018294505.1 Triticum aestivum
GTGTTGATCTCGCACCTACATCAAATGGCTCAGCAACACATGTAGATTGTGCTAGTGTTTTCACGTTGTGAATGATTTTCCATCGCACCGAGGCGTGATTTTTTTAGTAGATGCTATATCGCCATGTAAAGTGTTCATGGAAGGTATTTTGATACTTGCTCATGTCATCACGTCGAAAGAGATTTTGTGATAATTATAATTTTTGTGAGGAAAAAATAGAAAAGAGTTTACATACGAGGTTGCAGTGAGCAGCCTTTGCGATGAGGATTAAAGCCAAGTTTTAAAACTTCAAACAACCAAACCGACTCATGCACAATTTGTTACCAAAAAAAAGCATGCACCACTAAGCAGCAGACCCTAAGAATCTTTTTAGTAGACGCTAAGTCGACTTGTTCATGTCATCGCATAGAAAGAGATTTTGCAAGAATCACATTTTATTTTATTTTATAAAAATATAAAAGAGTTGGGATTACGAGGTTGCAGCGAGCGAGTCCATGGCCCACTAAGTATAAATGGACTCCGTGGAAACCCCAGAACAGAACTAACCATCGCTAGATGGACGTACACCATGGGCCTCGAGCCCACTTGCTTCCAACCCTTTGGCCCTCCAAAGCTGGAGTAATAGGAGCACGCTACCACGCCTGGCCGACAGGATGAACGAGAGGCGCGTGTATATGCTGGTGCGAGCAATGCTCAATTAGCGGTGTGGTATTATTGTTAGGGAATAATATTCATTATTCCGAGTTAGTTAAAGTTCAAGGACGTGTCCAGCGGGCTTAACTTGGTGCGTACGTCTTCGCAGCTATTATTACACCACTGTGGAGACACCAATATTAATTATTCCACCACTTTTTGATCTAACCGCAAAATGAAAACACTTTTTGATAGGGCGCTGCTCTGCGCCGGCGCCGGCGTGCCGGCGTAGTTTCTCGGCCGGTCACATCTGACGTGTCAGATTCTATTGTTACCCACCGTCAGATCATGCCCTTTGCATCTTTTTTTGTCCTTAAACAAAACGGCATCCAATCCAAAATAGCACCGTTGGATATCGGCGATGCTCTAGGCCGGACCTTTAAGCCCCGCGGTCGGTCGCCATCCTCGCTTTCGATTGTCGTCCTCGCAACACCCGTGTTCATCGGTTCCAGCAAGACCTCGTCGCAGTACCCTGTCGTCGTTCTGTAGCAACATCGTCGTCACAGAACGATCGAACCTTT
>NW_025280614.1:0-1214 GCF_018294505.1 Triticum aestivum
AGGCCAACATCCTGGCGCCGCCGGACATGCGCGCCGGGCCAACGGGGTGGAGGCTCAGCAACGGGGGAGTGCCCATTCCCCCCGTTGACCGATGCCGTGGCGCGCGCCTCCTACTTCGTCGCCGAGGTCGAGATCGTGCGCGCCTCCCTCACCGACGAGCAGCTTGCCCTCCCCAACTACGCCGCCGACAACCACGCGGCGTGGGCGGCGTACTTCGAGCGCCGTCAGCAGCAGAGGCTGGCATCCACCAACGGGGCGCCGGTGGTGGGCGGCACGAAGAACAGCGAGGGGCGCCACCTGTGGTGGGGCGTCCCCGGCCGCACGCTCGAGGGCGTGCTGACGCACCTTGAGGGCGGCAACAACCCGCCGCTGGCATACCCCCCGGCGAGGGCGGCCGCCCCGGCCCACCGCTGACGCGACGGGCAATGGATGCCCAGGAGGTTCGGCTCCTCCTCTTCTTCCTCCTCGTGCTCTTCTTCCCACTCCTCCGGCTCTCCGGCGCTGCTCGGCGTCAAGGCCGAGCCCGCGGCGGAGATGCCGCTTGGCCGGTGCACTCGCAGTGCCGGCATCGTCATCAACGAGGGCGGCCGACGCGCCCCCTCGTCGGCTCCTCCGCGCTTCGTCAAGCCAAAGACGGAGCCGGGGCTCGCACCGGTGAAGATGGAGCCGGGTCTCCCCGCCGTGAAGAAGGAACACGGCGACGTGGAGCTCGACGACGACGCGGCCCTCGAATGGGCGCGCAAGGACTCCCTGAAGATGGCGAGGGAGCGCCAGTGTGCCGTCATGCGGCGCTTCGCACAGCGCCGCCGGGGCCGCGACGAAGGAGGAGTCGTCGTCATCGACGACAGCGACGACGACGCGCCGCCGCCGCCACCATTCCGCCATGGCGACGCCGGGCAGGGGTCCACCAGGGATGGCCGCGTCAAGGAGGAGAAGGCCGACGATGACGACGGCGGTGAGGATGGCGGCGACGACGGTGACTACTCCGCGTTCAGCTAGTTCCTTTCTTAATTAGATATATATTTTCTATGTAAAAAACCGCGAACATGTCAATATATGCCAAAGTTTGCCGAAATTTAGACGTGTTTAGCCGAACGTTTTCAATTTTGAACGCGCCTGGGGGCGGCCCTAGGGCCGGCGGCTGGGGACCAACTCGGCCCCAGGCCGATTTTTTGCGCCGGCTCACCCCCAGGCGACGATTTTAGGCGCCCCCT
>NW_025280615.1:0-1214 GCF_018294505.1 Triticum aestivum
AGGCCAACATCCTGGCGCCGCCGGACATGCGCGCCGGGCCAACGGGGTGGAGGCTCAGCAACGGGGGAGTGCCCATTCCCCCCGTTGACCGATGCCGTGGCGCGCGCCTCCTACTTCGTCGCCGAGGTCGAGATCGTGCGCGCCTCCCTCACCGACGAGCAGCTTGCCCTCCCCAACTACGCCGCCGACAACCACGCGGCGTGGGCGGCGTACTTCGAGCGCCGTCAGCAGCAGAGGCTGGCATCCACCAACGGGGCGCCGGTGGTGGGCGGCACGAAGAACAGCGAGGGGCGCCACCTGTGGTGGGGCGTCCCCGGCCGCACGCTCGAGGGCGTGCTGACGCACCTTGAGGGCGGCAACAACCCGCCGCTGGCATACCCCCCGGCGAGGGCGGCCGCCCCGGCCCACCGCTGACGCGACGGGCAATGGATGCCCAGGAGGTTCGGCTCCTCCTCTTCTTCCTCCTCGTGCTCTTCTTCCCACTCCTCCGGCTCTCCGGCGCTGCTCGGCGTCAAGGCCGAGCCCGCGGCGGAGATGCCGCTTGGCCGGTGCACTTGCAGCGCCGGCATCGTCATCAACGAGGGCGGCCGACGCGCCCCCTCGTCGGCTCCTCCGCGCTTCGTCAAGCCAAAGACGGAGCCGGGGCTCGCACCGGTGAAGATGGAGCCGGGTCTCCCCGCCGTGAAGAAGGAACACGGCGACGTGGAGCTCGACGACGACGCGGCCCTCGAATGGGCGCGCAAGGACTCCCTGAAGATGGCGAGGGAGCGCCAGTGTGCCGTCATGCGGCGCTTCGCACAGCGCCGCCGGGGCCGCGACGAAGGAGGAGTCGTCGTCATCGACGACAGCGACGACGACGCGCCGCCGCCGCCACCATTCCGCCATGGCGACGCCGGGCAGGGGTCCACCAGGGATGGCCGCGTCAAGGAGGAGAAGGCCGACGATGACGACGGCGGTGAGGATGGCGGCGACGACGGTGACTACTCCGCGTTCAGCTAGTTCCTTTCTTAATTAGATATATATTTTCTATGTAAAAAACCGCGAACATGTCAATATATGCCAAAGTTTGCCGAAATTTAGACGTGTTTAGCCGAACGTTTTCAATTTTGAACGCGCCTGGGGGCGGCCCTAGGGCCGGCGGCTGGGGACCAACTCGGCCCCAGGCCGATTTTTTGCGCCGGCTCACCCCCAGGCGACGATTTTAGGCGCCCCCT
>NW_025280616.1:0-1214 GCF_018294505.1 Triticum aestivum
ATTTTGGTAAAGGTATCGATGAGAGGCCATGTAGGAGTACATGGTGGGTTGTTTCATTGAAGCCGACCTTAAGCACTGAGATCTGTATGTGTGATTTAAGAATCAGCTACTACCATGCATTGGGCCCGAAACCAATGGACCCTCTCGGCTTCTTATTCACCCTAGTTCTCCGTCCAGGAGTTGCAAGTAGTTTCTGGTGTTTGTAGCCTACTGGAGGCCGTGGACAGCGCTGACCGTAGGGGTGGGCTGTGATGCGGTAGGTACGTGGCCGGGTGTACCGAATACCCGTTAGGTATCTCGGGAACCCTGTTCACATCGTTCGGGGCCGTATGGGAAACCTCGGCCGGACTCCCTGCGGATGGAACCTGAATAGGCGATAAACCTGGACTGGAGGCTTAAGTGATTAGGTAGGTCGTGGCCGACACCCACGTTGGGCTTCCGCTTGAAGGTTGCCGAGTACATGTCGTGTAAACGACGGTAAGTGGTGAGAGCGTGTATGAAGAAGTACCCCCTGCAGGGTTAACATGATCTATTCGAATAGCCGCGTCCGCGGTAAAGGACTACTTGGTTGCCTATACAGTTCATAGACAAGTAAATGGAAACTACTAAAAGCCTCAAGATAAGTGTGAGTGCCGAGGATGGCTCTTCCGTAGGAAGACGGAGGTGGATCCTCGGTAGTGTATTGAATTGGTGAGTAGTGGACTCGTGTGCGCAAAACCATTTCAAGTTGGAGTATCGTAGGATAGCCTAGCCAAGAGTCAAAGCTGGCTTGCTACAATAACTCCACCAACCCTTCTTGATACTATGCATGTATGTAGGATCTGATGTAAGTCTTGCTGAGTACCTTTGTACTCATGTTGCTATAATATACATTTTTACAGAAGACGCTGCAACCCCTTCTGATGGGTTCTATGTAGACGTTGACATCAACGAGTAGGCTAAAGACCCAGGTGGTGACCCTGAGCTTGTGAAGGACCACGTAGTATAGCTAGGCTTTCCAAGCCTCTTTTGTTTTACTAGTTGTCTGTACTCAGACAAGTTACTTCCGCTGCTGGTTTGTATGACTGTATGACTTGTATGTTGGGTCGTGAGACCCGTACCTTTGTGTATGTTATGTATGGCTCACTGAGCCTTAAATAAAGTACTTGTGTCGTAGAGTCATGTTGTGATGCTTCGTTGTATTTGCACATATCGAGCATATTGTGTGTATGACT
>NW_025280617.1:0-1214 GCF_018294505.1 Triticum aestivum
GTGTTCCGGAGCAGTAGCAAGCTACCATGGCTCGGTGGAAACACTAGGAGACATTTCCCCGTAAGAGAGGCTACTAAAGATAAACAACTAGATGGTCAGATCCCACACATACCAAGCATTTCAATAACATACACACAATATGCTCGATATGTGCAAATACAACATGGCATCACAACATGACTCTATGACTCAAGTAATCTATTCAATAGGCTCCGAGGAGCGAGATATTACAAACATGGGTCTCATGACCCAACATTCAGAGCATACAAATCAAGCACAAGCGGAAGCTATCATGTCTGAGTACAGACATCTATAAATGAAAAAGGCTGAGAAGCCTGACTATCTACCAAATCCTGCCGAGGCACAAGATCGTAGCTGAGGTAACAAGCTAAACGTTGAAGACCACGCGGAAATACTAGTGAGACTGAAGTCTCTCTGCAAAACATAAAATAGGCAAACGTGAGTACAAATGTACCCAGCAAGACTTACATCAGAACTATCTACATATGCATCATTATCAACAAAGGGATGGTGGGGTTTAACTGCAGCAAGCCAGCTTTGACTCGGTGGCTATCCTGAACTACGACTGCAAGCGACTCTTTTGAGGTGGCGCACACGAGTCCACATATTCACCATATCAATACACCACTATGGATCCGCTCCCGTCTCCCTACGAGAACGCCATCCATAGCACTCACGCTTATCTTGCGTATTTTATAGTATCCACTTTCACTTGTCTATGAACTGATATAAGCAACCCAGAAGTCCTTTTCCGTGGACACGGCTATTCGAATAGATCATATTAACCCTGCAGGGGTGTACTTCTTCACACACGCTCTCACCACTTACCGCCGTTTACACGACATGTACTCGGCAACCTTCAAGCGGAAGCCCAACGTGGGTGTCGGCCACGACCTACCTAATCACCTAAGTCTCTAGTCCAGGTTTATCGCCTATTCGGGTTCCATCCATGAGGAGATCCGGCCGGAGTTTCGCTCACAGCCCCAAACGATGTGAACAGGGTTCCCGAGACACCAAACGGGCGCCCGGTACACCGTGCCACGTGCCTACCGCATCACAGCCCACCCCTACGGTCAGCGCTGTCCACGGCCTCCAGCATACTACAAACACCAGAAACTACTTGCAACTCCTGGACAGAGGACAAGGGTGATTAAGAAGCCGAGAGGGTCCATTGGTTTCGGGCCCAATGCGTG
>NW_025280618.1:0-1214 GCF_018294505.1 Triticum aestivum
CAACGGCCTGCTGGCACCCTTCAACCCTTAGCTATTCCTGAATGGAAATGGGATAAAATTGGTATGGATTTCATTACCGGTTTTCCCAGGACCAAGAGAGGGAATAATGCTATTTTCGTCGTTGTCGATCGTCTTTCCAAAGTAGCCCATTTCTTACCTGTTCGTGAGAGTATAACCGCTAGTCAGCTGGCAGACTTATACATCTCCCGTATAGTGTCTCTCCATGGTGTTCCTTTGGAAATTAACTCGGATCGAGGAAGTCTTTTCACCTCTCGATTTTGGGAAAGCTTCCAAAATGCTATGGGAACCCGTCTCTCCTTTAGCACCGCCTTCCACCCTCAGTCGAGTGGTCAAGTGGAACGCGTCAACCAGATTCTAGAAGACATGCTTCGAGCCTCTGTTATCTCATTCGGAATGGACTGGGAGAAGTGCCTTCCATTTGCCGAATTCGCTTACAACAACAGCTATCAATCTAGCTTGGGTAAAGCCCCTTTTGAAGTTGTCTATGGACGACAGTGTCGAACACCCCTTAACTGGTCAGAGACCGGGGAAAGACAATTCTTTGGCCCGGATATGATTCAGGAAGCAGAAGAACAAGTTCGTATCGTTCGTGAAAAGTTGAAAACAGCCCAATCTCGTCAAAAGAGTCAATATGACCGAAAACATAAGGCTATGACTTTCGAGGTTGACGAGAAGGCTTATCTTCGGGTCACCCCTCTCAAGGGAACCCATCGTTTCGGTATTAAGGGCAAATTGGCTCCTCGTTACATTGGACCTTTTCGCATTCTCGCCAAACGAGGAGAAGTTGCCTACCAGTTGGAACTACCTCCGCACCTCTCCAGAGTCCACGATGTCTTCCACGTTTCTCAACTCAGGCGTTGCTTCTCGGATCCTATCCGTGGAGTGGACCACGAAACGCTTGATCTCCAAGATAATCTTACATATCGAGAGTACCCCGTTCGTATCCTCGATCAGGCCGAACGTACCACCCGACGTCATAATATCAAGTTTCTCAAAGTTCAATGGTCGCACCATTCTGAGGATGAAGCAACTTGGGAAAGGGAGGATCGTCTTCGACTCGAGTATCCCGCCTTCTTCCCGGAGGAACCCAAATCTCGGGACGAGATTCTTTTGAGTGGGGGTGAGTTGTCACACCCTAGCTAGTCATGCATTAGAGTGTTGCATCATGTTTACTCTTTCATCAGAAACTTGAA
>NW_025280619.1:0-1214 GCF_018294505.1 Triticum aestivum
CCGGTGGTGGATGCGAGTATGCCAGCGATAGCTCGTTTCGGCCTCGGACGGAACTGTTGACGGTGGCGCCCATGGGCGTTGTTACCTCGCTTGAGGCATTGTGAGGCGAGTCTCAGTCCCTGTGTACTCTGGGGAAACCCTAGATTTGGGCTTTCCAAATCGGATGATGGTGAAGTTCCTGAGTTGTGACCCCCATGGGGGCATCATCTTGGGAGCCATACATCGGCTGGAGGGACAAGTGTTGGGGTTTCGGTGGCTGGGCGCAGGTCCCCGCATACTTCTCGTGCAGTGGCCAGGTGGAGCGGCGTGACATCTATGGCATCAATAGTGATTCTGTACGTCATGGTGCATCGAGGTCTCGGTGCTGGACACCGTGTGATGAGCGTGTGCAGAAGGGTAGCGTTGTCTGGCATCGTGGTGGCATCGACAACAAAAGAGATCTGACATGATCAATACATTGAGTACGCCTGATGATGGGACGACAGAAGGTGCTGATGACGGATTCTAGAGAGTGCGCATGTGGTTGGTGCTCCCGGCTAAGAGGCAGACGGTTTGGTGAGGCCACCAGTTTTTGTGGTGTGTGTTGGCAAGAGGTCAGTACACATCATCAACCTTGTAGAATAATTTCTTTTGCAAGGCTTTGTTGAATAATTTAATAAATATGATTGTGTACATCGCTCAACACAGAGGCCGGAGGTTATCCTCCTTTTCGAAAAAAAAAATCCTTGATTTTCAAGGCTTATTTGAACAAATTCGAAGGTTTTAATACCTAAAGCATCAAATATCTATATATACTTTTTTTCTTTCTTTTCTTCTTCCTTTTCTTCTTCTACTAATAAAGAAAATAGGTATTCTTGGTCCGTCATGCTATTTTCCAGAAAACTTCCCGATGTTTCCAGTAATCAATCCGTAGTCCATTTTTAAGTCAAATTTTCGCTTTTGCAGAAAACCCAGATGTTATAGGTAATCAGCCCACAGGGCAATTTGAAGTCAGATTTTCGCTTTTGTACGAAACCGCTGATAATTGGTTGATTAGAAAATATGTAGAACCTGAATCTGTTGTTATTTTACCTGTTAACCACTTTCAAAATGTTATTTAAGGTGCAACCTTAATCAATAGCGCATGCCACAGGCGGAGGACCCGGTAGGGCAAGGATGGGCAGCCGCCCTACCTTGATTGGTGCAAAACCAGGTTTTTTTTAGGATTTTTTTTT
>NW_025280620.1:0-1214 GCF_018294505.1 Triticum aestivum
AACATCCGGGCCAAACCCACAGCTACATCCACTCCGTGTAGACCCGACGCGTCCGTTTCCCCCCTCCAGGTGCCGACGGCGGCGGCGTCCGTGAGGGGCGGGGGCCCACCCCGGAGACGCGTGCTGGGCGTTTGCAACCGCCTCAACACTTCCAAATTTGTGAGAGGCCGCCTACGCAAGATTTGACGGTATGCTAGCCCCCGGAGGCCGCTGGCCACAGTCGTAGACGTGCGAAGAGCAATCCGCGTAGAGGGAAATGTTCAGATACTTCTCCATCACAAAAAATTATGAAAAATTACCATCAGTCCTATAGCACATGTGCCCACGTTGTGTAAAAAACTCATGATTTTATCGCGCTCCAAGTATTTAATAATATTCACGCTGCATCGTTACCGCAGAACGTCTACTACCGTTTCATTACCGGCCGTGAGGGGGGCCACAACCCGGAGACGCGTGCCGCCTCTTCGGACATGCCACAACACCACCCCGCATGTATGAGGGCCCGGTACGACGCTCCGGTGGCATTGCTATCCCCCAGGGCCCCCGTCCCGGCTAACCCTGTAGCGTTTGACCACGGGATCTAGCCCTTTGACTTTGCACGGACGGGCTTTGACCAGTGGACCTCTCCACCCGGTTGTGTTAGGTCGGCCCAGAGGAACACTTTGGAGCAACATCCGGGCCAAAGCCACAGCTACATCCACTCCGTGTAGACCCGACGCGTCCGTTTCCCCCCTCCGGGTGCCGGCGGCGGCGGCGTCCGTGAGGGGGGGGGCACGCCCCGGAGACGCGTGCTGGGCGTTTGCAACCGCCTCAACACTTCCAAATTTGTGAGAGGCCGCCTACGCAAGATTTGACGGTATGCTAGCCCCCGGAGGCCGCCGGCCACAGTCGTAGACGTGCGAAGAGCAATCCGCGTAGAGGGAAGTGTTCAGATACTTCTCCATCACAAAAAATTATGAAAAATTACCATCAGTCCTATAGCACATGTGCCCACGTTGTGTAAAAAACTCATGATTTTATCGCGCTCCAAGTATTTAATAATATTCACGCTGCATCGTTACCGCAGAACGTCTACTACCGTTTCATTACCGTCCGTGAGGGGGGCCACAACCCGGAGACGCGTGCCGCCTCTTCGGACATGCCACAACACCACCCCGCATGTATGAGGGCCCGGTACGACGCTCCGGTGGCATTGCTACCCCCCAGGGCCCCCG
>NW_025280621.1:0-1214 GCF_018294505.1 Triticum aestivum
AATTTGATAAAATCACTGAGTGACACCACGTTAATCCTCTGATGGTGTGTTGTATTCTGTTCAATACGCTCCAACAAACGGTTGGTCTCCCGCTTGTTTCTCTCAGCTTCCATCATAACCTCGGCTAGGGAAGGAGGATGAGGCAGATTTTCATTCCTGCCTTCACTGCCTTCGGCCTGCTCTTGAGAAGCAGGGTTAGCGCGCGTGTTGACCATCCTAGGTAAACAAGACAATGATTTTAGTCAGAATGTTAAAATTCCGACATAGGATACAGAATGTAAGGAATAACTCGAAATGCAAGATGATCATCCGTATGACATGGTAAAAACAGAAACTGCTTCTTATTCCATCGTCATACACACCATACAGGGTTTAGTACAAGACCAAACAAAGTACTATTACGGTGAAAGAGGATTACATCTCATCGGAGGCATCCCAAGCTCCTATACATTATTTTTCTACACCTCCGGAAAGAGTACAAACTAGGTCATATCCCACGAGTCACGCGGGACGATAGACGACACAGCTAGTGCGAACTAGTGTTACTACCACTAACTCAGACCGATCCGTAGTAGTCCTCGTAGAAGTCACCTCCATAGCCTGGAAGCTCAACATGATCATCCGGAAACAGACGATCTCGCGGAGCTTGTGGACCATAGGGGCTAGGATGAGGTCTTGGACCAACAGACGGTGGCCTGCGGGGACCACGAGGTGGGGTGATGCCTCCTACATCACGCCAAACCATCACGTCTGGCAGAGCAGATCTCACAGGATAGAGATCGCGCATATCTGAATATCCAGCTTGCACCGCCGGTGCGAACCGAGTCAAAGTGGCCCAGTGGTCAGCACGGGTATTGAAGAGCTCTAACCTCAAGGCCCGATTTTCACGGTCCTTATCCTCGAGCATCTCGGCAGTAGTGCGAGTCCGTGAATCCTCCTGGGTGGGGTCAGCATAGATAGCCTGGAGATACCCTTGTGCTCCCGGAAGTGATCCTGGCATATACCGGAAATCAGAGTCCCGAAATAGACCAGATCTGACTCGCATAATGGTCATCATAGAGTAGGCGGCGTCCTGCACAGCCATCTCAATAGTAACCCCGAGTCCATAGGAGCAGTGAAGAGGCTCGGTGGATCCAGGATAAGATGGAAATATCCTGACAGTGCAGAGATACTGGCTTTGATTAAAGTCTCGGAATTGCTCTTCGACCGTGTAC
>NW_025280622.1:0-1214 GCF_018294505.1 Triticum aestivum
CCTTAAGTGTGTAGACCCTACGGGTTCGGGAGACAAGCAGACATGACCGAGACGACTCTCCGGTCAATAACCAACAGCGGGATCTGGATACCCATGTTGGCTCCCACATGCTCCACGATGATCTCATCGGATGAACCACGATGTCGAGGATTCTATCAACCCCGTACGCTATTCCCTTTGTCTATCGATATGTTACTTGCCCGAGATTCGATCGTCGGTATCCCAATACCTCGTTCAATCTCGTTACCGGCAAGTCACTTTACTCGTACCGTAATGCATGATCCCGTGACCAGACACTTGGTCACTCTGAGCTCATTATGATGATGCATTACCGAGTGGGCCCGGTGATACCTCTCCGTCATACGGAGTGACAAATCCCAGTCTTGATCCATGTCACCCAACAGACACTTTCGGAGATACCCGTAGTCTACCTTTATAGTCACCCAGTTACGTTGTGACGTTTGGCATACCCAAAGCACTCCTACGGTATCCGGGAGTTACATGATCTCATGGTCTAAGGAAAAGATACTTTGACATTGGAAAACTCTAGCAAACGAACTATACGATCTTGTGTTATGTTTAGGATTGGGTCTTGTCCATCACATCATTCTCCTAATGATGTGATCTCGTTATCAATGACATCCAGTGTCCATAGTCAGGAAACCATGACTATCTGTTGATCAACGAGCTAGTCAACTAGAGGCTCACTAGGGACATGTCGGTGTCTGTTATTCACACATGTATTACGATTTCCGGACAACACAATTATAGCATGAATAAAGACAATTATCATGAACAAGGAAATATAATAATAATGCTTTTATTATTGCCTCTAGGGCATATTTCCAACAGTCTCCCACTTGCACTAGAGTCAATAATCTAGTTACATTGTGATGAATCGAACACCCATGGAATTCTGGTGTTGATCATGTTTTGCTCTAGGGAGAGGTTTAGTCAACGGATCTGCTACATTCAGGTCCGTATGTACTTTACAAATCTCTATGTCTCCATCTTGAACATTTTCACGAATGGAGTTGAAGCGACGCTTGATGTGCCTTGTCTTCTTGTGAAACCTGGGCTCCTTGGCAAGTGCAATAGCTCCAGTGTTGTCACAGAAGAGCTTGATCGGCCCCGACGCATTGGGTATGACTCCTAGGTCGGTGATGAACTCCTTCACCCATATTGCTTCATGTGCTGCCTCCGAGGCTGCCATG
>NW_025280623.1:0-1214 GCF_018294505.1 Triticum aestivum
GAAATTCAATGAACTGTTTTTTATTTTGATGAACTTTTTTCAAATTCAGTGAACTCTTTTTGAACTTCGATGAACTTTTTTCAAATTCGACAAAGTTTTTTTCAAAATCATGATTTGTTTTTCATTCGATGAACTTCTTTCCAAAATCATGATTTTTTTTCAAATTCGATGAACTTTTTTCCAAAATCATGATTTGTTTTTCATATTCGATGAACTTTTTTTTGAATTTGATGAACTTTTTTCAAATTCAGTGAACGTTTTTTGAATTTTGATGAACTTTTTTCCAAAATCATGATTTGTTTTTCATATTCGATGAACTTTTTTTCGAATTTGATGAACTTTTTTCAACTTTGTTGAACTTTTTTCAAATTTGGTGAACTACTTTTCAAATGCGATGAACTTTTTTTTCGAAAACGATGAACTTTTTTCACTTTTCCATAAACGTTTTTCAAATTCGATGAACTTCTCTTAAAAATGATTAACTTTTTCTCAAAATCATTGAGTTCTTTAAGTTTATGTACTTTTTCTTCAAAAATGATGAACTTTTGTCTCAAAATCGATAATTGTTTTTTTAGTTTGTGAGATTTTTTCGTCAAATGTTGAACTTTGGCTCAAAATCGATGAACATTGATTATTTATTATTTTAAAATCAATGAACTTTTTTGAAATTCAATGAACTGTTTTTTATTTTGATGAACTTTTTTCAAATTCAGTGAACTCTTTTTGAACTTCGATGAACTTTTTTCAAATTCGATAAAGTTTTTTTCAAAATCATGATTTGTTTTTCATTCGATGAACTTCTTTCCAAAATCATGATTTGTTTTTCAAATTCGATGAATTTTTTTCCAAAATCATGATTTGTTTTTCATATTCGATGAACTTTTTTTTGAATTTGATGAACTTTTTTCAAATTCAGTGAACGTTTTTTGTACTTTGATGAACTTTTTTCCAAAATCATGATTTGTTTTTCAAATTCGATGAACTTTTTTTCGAATTTGATGAACTTTTTTCAACTTTGTTGAACTTTTTTCAAATTTGATGAACTACTTTTCAAATGCGATGAACTTTTTTTTCGAAAACGATGAACTTTTTTCACTTTTCCATAAACGTTTTTCAAATTCGATGAACTTCTCTTAAAAATGATTAACTTTTTCTCAAAATCATTGAGTTCTTTAAGTTTATGTACTTTTTCTTCAAAAATGATGAACTTTTGT
>NW_025280624.1:0-1214 GCF_018294505.1 Triticum aestivum
TCAAGATGATATGGGTCGCCCCTTCTTCTTGCGCCAAAGATCTTACCATTTCCGAAGGAACTGGGGCTACATTTCTTTTCAATTTCCATTCAAGAGTTTCTATCTGTTTCCACGCCCTTTTCTTGAGACCTCGAAACATGAGGACAAATTACTTCTCTTAGGAACACATACAAGAAAAAGGATAACGGTAGCCCTCCCATTAACTACTTCATTTTCATTTATGAATTTCATAGTAATAGAAATCCATGTCCTACCGAGACAGAATTTAGAACTTGCTATCCTCTTGCCTAATAGGCAAAGATTGACCTCTATAGAAAGACTGATTCATTCGGATCGATATGAGGACCCAACTCCGTTGCATTGCCAGAATCCATGTTCCATATTTGAAGCGGGTTGACCTCTGTGCTTCTCTCATGGTACAATCCTCTTCCTGCTGAGCCCCCTTTCTCCTCGGTCCACAGAGAAAAAAATGTAGGACTGGTGCCGACAGTTCATCACGGAAGAAAGAACTCACAGAGCCGGGATCGGTAACTAATAGTACTACTAACTAATACTAATATATAGAAATAGATATCTAGAAATAGAAATGAACTAATATATAGATAATCGAAATTGAAAAGAACTGTCTTTTTGTATACTTTCCCCATTCTATTGCTACCGCGGGTCTTATGCAATCGATCGGATCATATAGATATCCCTTCAACACAACATAGGTCATCGAAAAGATCTTGGACGACTCACCAAAGCACGAAAGCCAGTTAGAAAATGGATTCCTATTTGAAGAGTGCCTAACCGCATGGATAAGCTCACATTAACCCGTCAATTTTGGATCCAATTCGGGATTTTTCTTGGGAAGTTTCGGGAAGAAATTGGAATGGAATAATATAGATTCATACAGAGGAAAAGGTTCTCTATTGATGCAAACGCTGTACCTAGAGGATAGGGATAGAGGAAGAGGGAAAAATCGAAATGAAATAAATAAAGAATAAAGCCAAAAAAATAAGTCGAAGATAGAAGAGCCCAGATTCCAAATGAAGAAATGGAAACTCGAAAAGGATCCTTCTGATTCTCAAAGAATGAGGGGCAAGGGGATTGATACCGAGAAAGATTTCTTCTTATTATAAGACGTGATTTGATCTGCATATGTTTGGTAAAAGAACAATCTTCTCCTTTAATCATATCATAAATGGAAAGTGTTCAATTAGAACATGAAA
>NW_025280625.1:0-1214 GCF_018294505.1 Triticum aestivum
GAAGAAGAGGCGCAATGCTCACGTTGCTTAGCTTCAAGCCTTGAGGAATAAGGTAGACTGCATGGAGCTATGTGCAGTGCAGTCTACACTATTCCGAAAGGCTTGAAGCAAATCAACGAGCATTGCGCCTCTTTTTTATTTTTAATAACTTATTACAACTCCGGACTTCTTGTGTTACGACAAAATAAAATAAACTTTAATAAAATTTATGAAACTAAAATTAACAAAGTATTTTCTGTTCAAAACATTATAAGAAACCTCTAGTATTATTGAAACTAAAATCATATAAAATTGATGCAACTAAAATTATCGAAGTATTTTCTGTTCAAAATCATTAAAAGCAAAAAGAATTTTCATAAAGAACTTTTTTTGATCGAAACTTTAATAGCAAAAAGAATTATCATAAAGTAAAATAAATAAGTAATTAGAAACAAAATAAAATAAAATAAATAAGTTTTTTGTTGTAAGTAGAAACAAAACAAAATAAATAAAGCAAAAAAGAAAACAAAAAAACTAAATACAGCAAAAAGAATTTTCATAAAGAACTTTTTTTGATAGAAACTTTAATAGCAAAAAGAATTATCATAAAGTAAAAGAAATAATTAATTAGAAACAAAATAAAATAAATAAGTTTTTGTTGTAAGTAGAAACAAAACAAAATAAATAAAGCAAAAAAGAAAACAAAAAAACTAAATACAGCAAAAAACATTGTTGGGGCGCTGCCCGCTGGGCCTTCCAACCCTCGGGTTTGCAAATACAGGACCAGAAGGGCTAGAGGGCTCAACGGGCAGCGCGCCAAAGTTAGGCCCAGAAGCCTGCTATAGAGAGGAGTTCGAGACAGCAGCCGCGCCGGGGCTTTTAAACTGGTGCGGGCGCCCCTCGGCTAGCGAGGTGGGACTAAACTTTTGGCCGCGACGCGGGCAGCAAGAGGCCTTTGGTCCCGGTTAGTGCCACCAACCGGAACTAAAGGGGTGCATTGGTACCGGTTCGTGGCACCAACCGGGACCAATGCCCCCCCTTTGGTCCCGGTTGGTGGCACCAACCGGGACTAATGCCTACCTTTAGTCCCGGTTGGTGCCACGAACCGGGACTAAAGGCTTCGCTATATAAGCAAACACTTAGGAATTATTTCAGAGTTCATCTGCAGTTTGCCCCGACGACGCCGACGCCGCCAGGCTGCCCCGACGCCACCCGCCGCCCCCGCCGTCGCCGTC
>NW_025280626.1:0-1214 GCF_018294505.1 Triticum aestivum
ATCTATTCGAATAGCCGCGTCCGCGGTAAAGGACTACTTGGTTGCCTATACAGTTCATAGACAAGTAAATGGAAACTACTAAAAGCCTCAAGATAAGTGTGAGTGCCGAGGATGGCTCTTCCGTAGGAAGACGGAGGCGGATCCTTGGTAGTGTATTGAATTGGTGAGTAGTGGACTCGTGTGCGCAAAACCATTTCAAGTTGAAGTATCGTAGGATAGTCTAGCCAAGAGTCAAAGCTGGCTTGCTGCAATAACTCCACCAACCCTTCTTGATAATATGCATGTATGTAGGATCTGATGTAAGTCTTGCTGAGTACCTTTGTACTCATGTTGCTATAATTTACATTTTTACAGAAGACGCTGCAACCCCTTCTGATGGGTTCTATGTAGACGTTGACATCAACGAGTAGGCTAAAGGCCCAGGTGGTGATCCTGAGCTTGTGAAGGACCATGTAGTATAGTTAGGCTTTCCAAGCCTCTTTTATTTTACTAGTTGTCTGTACTCAGACAAGTTACTTCCACTGCTAGTTTGTATGACTGTATGACTTGAATGTTGGGTCGTGAGACCCGTACCTTTGTGTATGTTATGTATGGCTCCCTGAGCCTTAAATAAAGTACTTGTATCGTAGAGTCATGTTGTGATGCTTCGTTGTATTTGCACATATCGAGCATATTGTGTGTATGATTGAAATGCTTGGTATGTGTGGGATCTGACTATCTAGTTGTTTATCTTTAGTAGCCTCTCTTACTGGGAAATGTCTCCTAGTGTTACCGCTGAGCCATGGTAGCTTGCTACTGCTCTGGAACACTTAGGCTGGCCGGCATGTGTCCTTCTTCGTTCCTGTGTCTGTCCCTTCGGGGAAATGTCACGCTTTGAGTACCGGAGTCCTGTTAGCCTGCTACAGCCCGGTTTACCGGAGTCCTGCTAGCCCAGTGCTACAGCCCGGACCCACTTGCTGATGACCGACACGTTCGAAGCTGGGTCATGGATGCCTGTCCCTGTAAGTCTGTGCCACTTTGGGTTTACGACTAGTCATGTCAGCCCGGGCTCCTTATCATATGGATGCTAGCGACACTATCATATACGTGAGCCAAAAGGCGCAAACGGTCCCGGGCAAAGGTAAGGCGACACCCGTGGGGATACCGTGCGTGAGGCCGCAAAGTGATATGAGGTGTTACCGGCTAGATCGATGTGACATCGAGTCGGGGTCCTG
>NW_025280627.1:0-1214 GCF_018294505.1 Triticum aestivum
ACATTGCTTTGGCCGCTCCCTCTCAACTACGGAGACGAGTTTAACGCGGTTTCCACCCCTCCCTCTCAACCGCACCAGTGCACGCTTGCCGCGCCACAACGCCGACGCTGGACCCGTGAATCGTGAGCACCCAGCTATGACTTACCGCACTCGTGCAAAATAATAAAACACGGTAAATATATTACTTACACGTGTGTTTTGTTTTGCAAGCGGCGCGAAAAAAATTAAAAAGGGAATGCAACACGAGGACTTCCCAGGAGGTCACCCATCCTAGTACTACTCTCGCCCAAGCACGCTTAACTTTAGAGTTCTGATGGGATCCGGTGCTTCAGTGCTGGTATGATCGCATCCGACATGTTACCCCGATCTTCGTCCCTTATCCTTGCCCCTCCCAGCTCCACTACAAAGACGATTGTACATTGCTTTGGCCGCTCCCTCTCAACTACGGAGACGAGTTTAACGCGGTTTCCACCCCTCCCTCTCAACCGCACCAGTGCACGCTTGCCGCGCCACAACGCCGACGCTGGACCCGTGAATCGTGAGCACCCAGCTATGACTTACCGCACTCGTGCAAAATAATAAAACACGGTAAATATACGTGCGTTTTGTTTTGCAAGCGGCACGAAAAAAATTAAAAAGGGAATGCAACACAAGGACTTCCCAGGAGGTCACCCATCCTAGTACTACTCTCGCACAAGCACGCTTAACTTCGGAGTTCTGATGGGATCCGGTGCTTTAGTGCTGGTATGATCGCATCCGACATGTTACCCCGGTCTTCGTCCCTTATCCTTGCCCCTCCCAGCTCCACTACAAAAACGTTTGTACATTGCTTTGGCCGCTCCCTCTCAACTACGGAGACGAGTTTAACGCGGTTTCCACCCCTCCCTCTCAACCGCACCAGTGCACGCTTGCCGCGCCACAACGCCGACGCTGGACCCGTGAATCGTGAGCACCCAGCTATGACTTACCGCACTCGTGCAAAATAATAAAACACGGTAAATATATTACTTACACGTGCGTTTTGTTTTGCAAGCGGCGCGAAAAAAATTAAAAAGGGAATGCAACACGAGGACTTCCCAGGAGGTCACCCATCCTAGTACTACTCTCACCCAAGCACGCTTAACTTCGGAGTTCTGATGGGATCCGGTGCTTTAGTGCTGGTATGATCGCATCCGACATGTTACCCCGGTCTTCGTCCCTTATCCTTGCCCCTC
>NW_025280628.1:0-1214 GCF_018294505.1 Triticum aestivum
CGAACCAGGGATTTAGTCTGATTTTTGTACGCCCATACATCAGATGAACTAGTTTTTGTTGCTGTTTTTGTGTATTTTGCTCATCATTCAGCTTGAAAACTGGGGCAGGACGGAGGGCTGTGTGTATTTTACTGGAGCCGGGCCGCCGTGACGTGAAGACTGCACGTCGCAGCGGAAGCACCGGCTGCTGTTCTTGCGGTTCCGCAAGACATGCGCCCGAGCTGTGCTCCCCACATGACATGCACCCGAGCTGTACTCCTGGTCAAATCGCCGGGCCCGCGCGCCAAAAGGACAATGCCCCACACTGCATGGTCTGTCCACTTTTGGGCGTCAGACCTGTACCCGGGCCGAGCCCACCACGGGCGACTTGAGCGCTGTATTTGCTTGTATCGAGCCAGTATGTCCGCTTTACTGATTTTGACGTTTTCTTTTGCACGGATCCCCTCGCGCAGCACGGCCGTCGATGCGCTGCGTGCATCTGCCGCTGCGTGCAGGACGGCCGCTCTCCAGCTGCTGGCCGCTTGTTTCTGTAACTTGCCATCACAACAACTTGTGGTTTTGAGAAAGATTCGCTCCTCAAGCAGGTGCAGTCATTTGTGTCATGTGACAGTAAAAATAAATATTTATTTCAAACCCGATGGGTGCCCTAATGGGTCGGGTTGCCCGATGGGTTCGGGCATGGGTATGACTCAAGACCCATGGGTAGGGTCGTGGGTCTGCTCCTTTGCCCATTTGCTATTCGGGCATGGGTTTCATAGAGCTATACCCGGTCAAACCCGACCCGACTGCCGGCTTGACTACAAACCCTAAAATATATTCGGATCCCAATTCGATATACACATTGAGAATAAAAAAAAGGCAAATCTGTTGTGAATCATGTATTTTTTCACACTGTTCATGTTTTTTTTCTTTATTCACACTATTCATGCTGAATTTGTCTTTTTTGTTTTTCACTGTACAATTTGAATTTGGATCTGATTTTTTTCTATAGTTTGTACACACATATGTTGAGAACATCCATGATTTTCTCGATTTTTTTTGAAACATTTCAATCTGATTTTTTTTGAATTGGTATCATTGGAGCATATGTCCACAGGGCTTATCTCAATTTTTCTGTTTTTTTTATTTGGGCTCATCTCCCTCTCCCATTGAAATTTTGAGGCGCATTAAATCTTTGCATGTAAGAATTAAAAAGAAACTCACCAATACAATAC
>NW_025280629.1:0-1214 GCF_018294505.1 Triticum aestivum
AGGGCTTCGCCTAAGCACCGCTACAATATGACCGAGGTGTAATATCATGGAGGGGGGCACCGCACACGGCTAAGGAACGATCAATGATCAACTTGTGTGTTCTAGGGTGCCCCCCTACCCCCGTATATAAAGGAGGGAGGGAGGAGGTGGCCGGCCCTACGGGGGGCGCGCCATGAGGAGGGGGAAACCTACTCCAAGTAGGTTTCCCTCTCTTTTCCTTATCTTATTTGGAGGGGGAAGGAAAGAGTACTAGTATTAGGAAGTAGTACTAGTAGTAGTAATAGGAAGAGGGGGAAGGAGAAAGGAAAGGGGGGGCCGGCCCCCCTCCCCAATTCGGATTGGGCTTGGGGGGGCGCGCCCCCTTCCCTTGCTCCTTCTCTCTTCTTCCTACATGGGCCCAATAAGGCCCATATACCTCCCGGGGGGTTCCGGTAACCTCCCGGGGCTCCAAACTTCTCCGAAACCTTTCCGGTGTCCAAATATATCCGTCCAATATATCAATCTTTATGTCTCGACCATTTCGAGACTCCTCGTCATGTCCGCAATCATATCCGGGACTCCGAACAACCTTCGGTACATCAAAATACATAAACTCATAATATAACTGTCATCGAAACCTTAAGCGTGCGGACCCTACGGTTCGAGAACGATGTAGACATGACTGAGACACATCTCTGGTCAATAACCAATAGCGGGACCTGGATGCCCATATTGGTTCCTACATATTCTACGAAGATCTTTATCGGTCAAACCGCATAACAACATACGTTGTTCCCTTTGTCATCGGTATGTTACTTGTCCGAGATTCGATCGTCGGTATCCAATACCTAGTTCAATATCGTTATCGACAAGTCTCTTTACTCGTTCTGTAATACTTCATCTTATAACTAACTCATTAGTTACATGCTTGCAAGGCTTAGGTGATGAGCATTGCCGAGAGGGCCCAGAGATACCTCTCCGACAATCGGAGTGACAAAACCTAATCTCGAATTATGCTAACTCAACATGTACCTTCGGAGACACCTGTAGTACTCCTTTATAATCACCCAGTTACGTTGTGACGTTTGGTAGTACCCAAAGTGTTCCTCCGGTAAATGGGAGTTACACAATTCTCATAGTTACAGGAACATGTATAAGTCATGAAGGAAGCAATAGCAGAATACTAAACGATCAAGTGCTAAGCTAACGGGATGGGTCATGTCAATCACCTCATT
>NW_025280630.1:0-1214 GCF_018294505.1 Triticum aestivum
ATGTGGGACTATCGTTATCAACTTTACATCTTTTGGTATTCACACTATGAACATGTGTAACATCACGTTCGAGATTCATCAAAAATAAACCATTGACCAGCGGGGCATGACCATAAAACATATCTCTCAAATAAATAGAACAACCATTATTCTCAGATTTAAATGAGTAGCCATCTCGAATTAAACGAGATCCAGATACAATGTTCATGCTCAAAGCTGGCACTAAATAACAATTATTGAGGTTTAAAACTAATCCCGTAGGGAGATGCAGAGGTAGCGTGCCGACGGCGATCACATCGACCTTGGAACCATTCCCGACGCGCATCGTCACCTCGTCCTTCGCCAGTCTCCATTTATTCCGTAGTTCCTGTTTTGAGTTACAAATATGAGCAACCGCACCGGTATCAAATACCCAGGAGCTACTACGAGTACTGGTAAGGTACACATCAATTACTAGTATATCACATATACCTTGGGTGTTGCCGGCCTTCTTCTTGTCCGCTAAGTATTTGGGGCAGTTCCGCTTCCAGTGACCACTTCCCTTGCAATAAAAGCACTCAGTCTCGGGCTTGGGTCCATTCTTTGACTTCTTCCCGGTAACTGGCTTACCGGGCGCGGCAACTCCCTTGCCGTCCTTCTTGAAGTTCTTCTTACCCTTGCCCTTCTTGAACTTAGTGGTTTTATTCACCATCAACACTTGATGTTCTTTTCTGATCTCTACCTCAGCTGATTTCAGTATTGAATATACCTCGGGAATGGTCTTTTCCATCCCCTGCATATTGTAGTTCATCACAAAGCTCTTGTAGCTTGGTGGAAGCGACTGGAGGATTCTGTCAATGACCGCGTCATCCGGGAGATTAACTCCCAGCTGAGACAAGCGGTTGTGCAACCCAGACATTCTGAGTATGTGCTCACTAACAGAACTGTTCTCCTCCATTTTACAGCTGAAGAACTTGTCGGAGACATCATATCTCTCGACCCGGGCATGAGCTTGAAAAACCAGTTTCAGCTCCTCGAACATCTCATATGCTCCATGTTTCTCAAAACGCTTTTGGAGACCCGGTTCTAAGCTGTAAAGCATGCCGCACTGAACGAGGGAGTAATCATCAGCACGCTGCTGCCAAGCGTTCATAACGTCTTGGTTCTCAGGGATTGGTGCTTCACCTAGCGGTGCTTCTAAGACATAATCTTTCTTGGCTGCTATGAGGATGATC
>NW_025280631.1:0-1214 GCF_018294505.1 Triticum aestivum
GTTGTCGAACTCCTCTAACTTGGAAACTTGGGTTATGTGTTACTCTTTCTTCTGAAGTTGTGCTTCTGTGTTATAAATCTCTGAAGTTGTGGTTCTGCAAAAATCGTGCCGCTGAAGTTGTTTGTTAGTGCTTCAAGTTATTTATCTTCTTTTAGGTTATTTATCACTTGTGTTATTATTATACATCTTGTGCTCATCTTGTTTAGCTTAGGTTGTTGGTACACTTAGTTTTTGGGCCTCAACATATTTACCATTTGTGTTTGAAAACTAAACGAGTAGTTTGTTTATACATTTGAACCTAATACCAATTCATTCATCTCCATACCACTGCAGACACAACAGAACAGAGGCACTTCATCACCCACGGCTGAGAAAGCAAGGTAGAATCACCACTGCATACATACTATTTCTCTTTTTTTCTGTTCTTTTCAGATCAATATTGTTGTGATCTTTCATGTCTTTTATAACAGGGAAAATGGTTGTATATGATAGACATCAAACCGTTTCTGTAAACTGAGTACTAACTGAGTTCCCTAAAAAAAGAACCTTAGTACTAACTGAAATATGATGGAACAGAAAATACAATGAAATCAATACGGAACATGCTAGATAAATATTGCCATGAAACCAGATGACACTGATAATTTTAGTGGAAAACAAAGGACTCTTCTGTTATTTTTAGTGAAAAGTTGGTCCACCGACCACTCACATATCCAATTTCCATGATCCTCAACGGAAGTCAGAAACAAAACATATCCATGGACTTCTCATTGTTCAAAATCTTCTCTTAGGATTAACCACAACAGCATATCGGGGGTTCAGGAATCAAAATATCAGTTACATCAAGAGTTAGCAATGACCAAACTGGCATGTAACAGAGACACTATAAAAGATAGCCAACATCCAGTTAGCCCTAGTACTTGGTGTTTGTAGAAAACCAGGAGTGTCAATGGGACTAGAATTCACTTGTTCTTATATGGGTTTGTAAAACTTGTTCATGTACTGAACTACTAATGCCTTGTGATGCTCTGAATTACTTGTGATGCCTCTGAATTACTTGTGATCACATTGAGAAAGACTTGTAAAGATGATGATCATCTTTAACAGAAAACAATTTGTGATGATTTTGCTAGTTTGCTGGGTTTTGTCTCCGACCATCGTGTCGTGATGATTTTGCAGGTACCCCGAGAGGCCCTTGAGTTTGCCGGAATGTC
>NW_025280632.1:0-1214 GCF_018294505.1 Triticum aestivum
GTACGTCGTCAACACTCACGGTTTTGGCCAATCTGACCCGTTTCGTGGACTATTACTCACCGTTTTGGGGTCCGAAGCGATTTCCATAGTTGTTGAACCCCATGGTGCGCTTACGTGTCGATCATGAACACTCGCAGTCTTGGCCGATTCTGGCCCGTTTCATGTAGTATTACTCACTGTTTTGGGGTCCCGTAGTGATTTCCATGATTGACAAACCCCGGGCTGCGTTTAAGTGTCGGTCATCAAAAGTCGCGTTTTTTGTCGATTGTGACCCGTTTCATGGACTATTACAAACCGTTTTGGGGTCCCAAATCGATTTCCATGGTTGTCGAATCCAAACATGTGCTTACGCGTTGGTCGTCAAGACTCGCAATTTGAGCCGATTCTGGCCCGTTTCTACATAGTTTTGGGATCCCGAAGTGATTTCCACGATTGACGAACCCCATGGTGCGTTTACATGTCGGTCATCAACGCTCACAATTTTGGCCAGTTCTGGTCCGTTTCGTGGACTACTAGCCACCGTTTTGGGGTCCTAGAGCGGTTTCCATAATTAACGATCCCCGGGGTGCCTTTAAGTGTATGTCGTCAACAGAGATGATTTGGGCCAATTCTGAGCAGTTTCCATAGTGTTTGAGCACCGAGGTGCGCTTACGTGTCGATCATCAACACTCGCAGTCTTGGCCGATTCTGGCCCGTTCCATGTAGTATTACTCACTGTTTTGGGGTCCCGTAGTGATTTCCATGATTGACAAACCCCGGGCTGCGTTTAAGTGTCGGTCATCAAAAGTCGCGTTTTTTGTCGATTCTGACCCGTTTCATGGACTATTACAAACCGTTTTGGGGTCCCAAATCGATTTCCATGGTTGTCGAATCCAAACATGTGCTTACGCGTTGGTCGTCAAGACTCGCAATTTGAGCCGATTCTGGCCCGTTTCTACATAGTTTTGGGATCCCGAAGTGATTTCCACGATTGACGAACCCCATGGTGCGTTTACATGTCGGTCATCAACGCTCACAATTTTGGCCAGTTCTGGTCCGTTTCGTGGACTACTAGCCACCGTTTTGGGGTCCTAGAGCGGTTTCCATAATTAACGATCCCCGGGGTGCCTTTAAGTGTATGTCGTCAACAGAGATGATTTGGGCCAATTCTGAGCAGTTTCCATAGTGTTTGAGCACCGAGGTGCGCTTACGTGTCGATCATCAACACTCGCAGT
>NW_025280633.1:0-1214 GCF_018294505.1 Triticum aestivum
CGCGGCAGCACAGCCGGCCACGAGAGGCAGGAGCATGCGGCACGACCGGCGCTGCTTTGGGCGGCTCGAGCAAGAAGACCAGAGGTTGAACAAGCACTACGGCCGTTGGATGGACATCGTACGGTCACTGGAGCTAGAATTGTTCATATTGACTAAGTTGACAAAGCAATCCGTCCCCGTCAACTTAGTAGGCCCACAAGTCAGCCTCTCACCAAGGTGGGTCCCAACTAGCGGGGGGAGTATTCATTTTTTTGTGCGTAATAAGAAGGCACTTCCGGCGGGTCCGAGCTGACAACGGGGGGAACGTTTTTTTCGCGAAATACGGTGGCCCGTCCGGTGGGTCCCAGCAGTCAGGGGGGAAACATTTGTTTTGCCAAATACGATGGCCCGTCCGGTGGGTCCCTACTGTCAGGTGGAGGAATAATTATTTTCCGCATAATAAGGAGGCACTTCCTTGCGGCTGCCGTGGACTCAGCTGTCAGCCTCTGCACGTACAGTACTCTTCCGATGGAAGTTGTTCCTTGACCATGTTGACCACGCCGCGTCGAGAGCACCAGGGCGGTGGACAACGGTGAGCGGCGAGGCCTAAGACGGGGACGACGCGGAGCCGGCGAAGACGCGGCAGTGGAAGCTCGCGCGAAGAGGAGTACGAGGGTTTACTGGTTCGGCTACAGTGTGAGGCTGCCGTCGCCGCAGAATAACAGGGGGTGTGGATGAGTGGAGGGATGGCCTAGCCAGCGGTGGGAGTAGTAGGGGCGGTGAGGCCTCCGCGGCAGCACAGCCAGCCACGGGAGGCAGGAGCAGGCGGCACGACCGGCGCTGCTTTGGGCGGCTGGAGCAAGAAGACCAGAGGTTGAAGAAGCACTACGGCCGTTGCATGGACATCGTACGGTCACTGAAGCTAGAATCGTTCATATTGACTAAGTTGACAAAGCAATTTGTCCCCGTCAACTTAGTAGGTTACGCGTAATGAAACCGAGGGCCCGAGGTCTCTAAGTAAAACTGGCGGGTTACGCGTGTAATTTGAGAGACCGGTGTATATTTTACTAGTCAAAATCGACCAACCAAGCGCTTCGCCCGAGACCATCTGCTTTTATTTACAAGCGTCAGTTTTATAAGCGGTTTTGGTTGGAAAACGACGATCCAATCACGGCCTAAGATGATGAGTTGGTCGGAAGATCATATGGTTTCACGTCTAACCTACCCGACTTGTC
>NW_025280634.1:0-1214 GCF_018294505.1 Triticum aestivum
TTAAACACAAGAAGGGAAAAGAAAATGTTATTGCTGATGCATTGTCTCGTCGCTATACTATGCTTTCACAACTTGACTTCAAAATATTTGGTTTGGAGACCATCAAAGATCAATATGTGCATGATGCTGATTTTAAAGATGTAATGCAGAATTGTAAAGAAGGAAGAATGTGGAACAAGTTTGTCGTTAACGATGGATTTGTGTTTCGTGCTAACAAGCTATGCATTCCAGCTAGCTCCGTTCGTCTTTTGTTGTTGCAGGAGGCGCATGGAGGAGGATTAATGGGACACTTTGGCGTGAAGAAGACGGAGGACGTACTTGCTACACATTTCTTTTGGGCAAAGATGAGACGGGATGTTGAGCGTTTTATTGCTCGATGCACTACATGTCAAAAAGCTAAGTCACGACTCAATCCTCATGGTTTATATATGCCTTTGCCTGTACCTAGTGTTCCTTGGGAGGATATATCTATGGACTTTGTTTTAGGTTTACCTCGAACAAAGAAGGGGAGGGATAGCATATTTGTTGTCGTGGATAGATTCTCGAAAATGGCACACTTTATACCATGTCATAAAAGCGATGATGCTGTTAATGTTGCTGATTTGTTCTTTTGTGAAATTATTCGCTTGCATGGTGTGCCAAATACTATTGTTTTAGATCGTGATACTAAATTTCTTAGCCACTTTTGGAGATGTTTATGGGCTAAGTAGGGTACTAAACTGCTTTTTAGTACTACTTGTCACCCCCAAACTGATGGACAAACTGAAGTAGTCAATAGAACGTTGTCTACTATGCTTAGGGCTGTTTTGAAGAATAATAAGAAAATGTGGGAGGAATGCTTGCCTCATATTGAATTTGCTTATAATCGTTCATTGCATTCTACTACTAAGATGTGCCCTTTTGAAGTTGTGTATGGTTTCCTACCTCGTGCACCTATTGATTTGTTGCCTCTTCCATCTTCGGAGAAGGTTAATTTTGATGCTAAACAACGTGCTGAATTGATTTTAAAAATGCATGAGTTAACTAAGGAAAACATTGAGCGTATGAATGCTAAATATAAACTTGCTGGAGATAAGGGTAGAAAACATGTTGTGTTTGCACCTGGAGATCTTGTTTGGTTACATTTGCGTAAGGATAGATTTCCTGATTTGCGCAAATCAAAGCTAATGCCACGTGCTGATGGTCCCTTTAAGGTGTTAGAGAAAATAAATGAT
>NW_025280635.1:0-1214 GCF_018294505.1 Triticum aestivum
CGCTAGCCAGCTGGCAGACTTATACATCTCCCGAATAGTGTCCCTTCATGGTGTTCCTTTGGAAATCAATTCGGATCGAGGAAGTCTTTTCACCTCTCGATTTTGGGAAAGTTTCCAAAATGCTATGGGAACCCGTCTCTCCTTTAGCACCGCTTTCCACCCTCAGTCAAGTGGTCAAGTGGAACGCGTCAATCAGATTCTAGAAGACATGCTTCGAGCCTCCGTTATCTCTTTCGGAATGGACTGGGAGAAGTGCCTTCCATTTGCCGAATTCGCTTACAACAACAGCTATCAATCTAGCTTGGGTAAAGCCCCTTTTGAAGTTCTCTATGGACGACGATGTCGAACACCCCTTAACTGGTCAGAGACCGGGGAAAGACAATTCTTTGGCCTGGATATGATTCAGGAAGCAGAAGAACAAGTTCGTATCGTTCGTGAAAAATTGAAAACAGCCCAATCCCGTCAAAAGAGTCAATATGACCGAAAACATAAGGCTATGACTTTCGCGGTTGACGAGAAGGCTTATCTTCGGGTCACCCCTCTGAAGGGAACCCAACGTTTCGGTATCAAAGGCAAATTGGCTCCTCGTTACATTGGACCTTTTCGCATTCTTGCCAAACGAGGAGAGGTTGCCTACCAGTTGGAACTACCTCCGCACCTCTCCAGGGTTCACGATGTCTTCCACGTCTCTCAACTCAGGCGTTGCTTCTCAGATCCTATCCGTGAAGTGGACCACGAAACGCTTGATCTCCAAGATAATCTTACATATCGAGAGTACCCCATTCGTATCCTCGATCAAGCCGAACGTACCACGCGACGTCATAATATCAAGTTTCTCAAGGTTCAATGGTCGCACCATTCTGAAGATGAAGCAACTTGGGAAAGGGAGGATCGTCTTCGACTTGAATATCCCGCCTTCTTCTCGGAGGAAACCAAATCTCGGGACGAGATTCTTTTGAGTGGGGGTGAGTTGTCACACCCTAGCTAGTCATGCATTAGAGTGTTGCATCATGTTTACTTTTCATCAGAAACTTGAAATGGGGATGACAGAACCCCCAGTCCCCTCTGAAACCAACTAGGGTTACTAAAATAATTTTTCAATGAACCTGAAATGCCCTTCTAAAATGTCCATCATTTTAGCCTTGGTTCAGAACCTCTGACAAAAGTGGTGCACATTTTTCTAGGCCATCATAGGGTCTTTGAATTAAATCATA
>NW_025280636.1:0-1214 GCF_018294505.1 Triticum aestivum
CGCGGCAGCACAGCCGGCCACGAGAGGCAGGAGCATGCGGCACGACCGGCGCTGCTTTGGGCGGCTCGAGCAAGAAGACCAGAGGTTGAACAAGCACTACGGCCGTTGGATGGACATCGTACGGTCACTGGAGCTAGAATTGTTCATATTGACTAAGTTGACAAAGCAATCCGTCCCCGTCAACTTAGTAGGCCCACAAGTCAGCCTCTCACCAAGGTGGGTCCCAACTAGCGGGGGGAGTATTCATTTTTTTGTGCGTAATAAGAAGGCACTTCCGGCGGGTCCGAGCTGACAACGGGGGGAACGTTTTTTTCGCGAAATACGGTGGCCCGTCCGGTGGGTCCCAGCAGTCAGGGGGGAAACATTTGTTTTGCCAAATACGATGGCCCGTCCGGTGGGTCCCTACTGTCAGGTGGAGGAATAATTATTTTCCGCATAATAAGGAGGCACTTCCTTGCGGCTGCCGTGGACTCAGCTGTCAGCCTCTCCACGTACAGTACTCTTCCGATGGAAGTTGTTCCTTGACCACGTTGACCACGCCGCGTCGAGAGCACCAGGGCGGTGGACAACGGTGAGTGGCGAGGCCTAAGAAGGGGACGACGCGGAGCCGGCGAAGACGCGGCAGTGGAAGCTCGCGCGAAGAGGAGTACGAGGGTTTACTGGTTCGGCTACAGTGTGAGGCTGCCGTCGCCGCAGAATAACAGGGGGTGTGGATGAGTGGAGGGATGGCCTAGCCAGCGGTGGGAGTAGTAGGGGCGGTGAGGCCTCCGCGGCAGCACAGCCAGCCACGGGAGGCAGGAGCAGGCGGCACGACCGGCGCTGCTTTGGGCGGCTGGAGCAAGAAGACCAGAGGTTGAAGAAGCACTACGGCCGTTGCATGGACATCGTACGGTCACTGAAGCTAGAATCGTTCATATTGACTAAGTTGACAAAGCAATTTGTCCCCGTCAACTTAGTAGGTTACGCGTAATGAAACCGAGGGCCCGAGGTCTCTAAGTAAAACTGGCGGGTTACGCGTGTAATTTGAGAGACCGGTGTATATTTTACTAGTCAAAATCGACCAACCAAGCGCTTCGCCCGAGACCATCTGCTTTTATTTACAAGCGTCAGTTTTATAAGCGGTTTTGGTTGGAAAACGACGATCCAATCACGGCCTAAGATGATGAGTTGGTCGGAAGATCATATGGTTTCACGTCTAACCTACCCGACTTGTC
>NW_025280637.1:0-1214 GCF_018294505.1 Triticum aestivum
CTCTGCTTTCTTAGTATAATTAAGATAGATAGGTTCTTTCGAGTGCAGCGTTTCGGTGCCCAAGCTCATCTGCACCCCGTCAGAAAAAACCATAATTTTAAAAAGTAAATAAAAATCCTTTTTTTGCATGGTAGAAAATTTATTAGGTGAGGTCTACTCCAATAAATTACCCGCTATGCCACCCGTAAGTTAAGAAAACGATTTGGTTTTTATTTTCAAAGCGCCGCCGTGCTAGGTGGTTTTATACGGGCGATGCCCTATTAATGACACAGATGCACTACCATCGTTGTGGCTAGAGGCTGTTGCTTCTACACAGCACACCAGGGTTCGAATACTGGTAGTATCGTTTTTGTTGCCTCCTTTTTTCCTAGGCACCTCCTCCACACCTTACGCCTTCATGGGCCGGGCCTACCCGCTGTGACGCTCCTGTTCTTTTTTCATTTTGTCTTTTCTTTTCTTTTCTCATTTCTGTTTTAGTTTTTTCTTCTTTAAATTTATTTGACAATTCTAAATTATAAAAAGTTTTCAGTTATAATTTTTCAGAGAAATTATAAAATATGAGTGAATTCAAAAAAAAACTTCAGGAAATAATAAAATTTGCTGTTTCAAAAAATATTGGTGATCTTAAGAAACTGTTCGCAAATTATGAAAAATCACAATCTGGAAAAACATGTCAGGAAGTACAATCATGTTCATGATTTTGAAAAAAATATTGTGTATTCAAAACATATTCGTTAATTTGGAAAAAAAATTCAATGAATTTTTTTAGAAAATATTCAAAAAATTATATGTCTTTTGCGAAATTCAAAATCCAACCCCCAATTTAAAAAAGTCATCAATTCAAAAAATGTTAACTAAGTCAAAAAATATTCATGAATTAAAAAACTATTCATGCATTTCAATAAATGTTTCTGTAAACAAAACAAATGTTCGTGATTTTATAAAGATGTCCTAATTTCAAAAAGATGTTTGTCGATTCAAAAAACTGTTCGCCGGTTCAGAAGTATTTTATGTCTAGGATTTGATTAGTTTTTGGAAAGTCTTTATATGTCTAGGCATTGAGAATAGTTCGTGGTCGATGAGATTTGTTTTTAAAGATTTAAATATTCCCTTGCGCGAGACGATGGCAAGTGTTTTGTGCAGCGACAAGCTCATTGCCTAGGATACCACGTCGAATGCATTACGATCACGTGGACATTGTGTCCATCATCAAC
>NW_025280638.1:0-1214 GCF_018294505.1 Triticum aestivum
GAACAGAATACAGCACACCATCAGAGGGCTAACGTGGTGTCACTCAGTGATTTTATCAAATTGCATCCACCCACGTTCCACCACTCCGTCGAGCCTCTCGACGCTGATGACTGGCTTCGCAGTATCTCTCACAAACTGCGTTCCGCGCTGGTAGCGGAGGCTGACAAGGTCACCTTTGCTGCATATCATCTTGAAGGCCCCGCCAGTCTATGGTGGGAGAATTATGGAGCTATGCGCCCAGCGGGCCATGTCACTACTTGGGCTGAGTTCAGCGAGGCTTTCCGTGAACATCACATTCCGGAGGGTCTCATGGACCGTAAACGTGAAGAATTTTGCAGTTTCACCCAAGGCCGACTTTCTGTGGATGTCTATAGCAGGGAGTTTGGTAATCTCGCCCGATATGCAACTGAGGAAGTGTCTACTGACGCCAAGAAGCAAGCAAGGTTCCGTAAGGGCCTTAGTCCTGAGCTTCGCCGCGACCTCCATCTGCATGAGTGCACATCCTTTTAGAAACTTGTTAACAAGGCCATCAGTGCTGAAACTGGTCAGACTGATTATGATGCAACACGCAAGCATGGCCGTGACATGGGTTCCTCATCCGGTGCTGGTCCTCAGAAGCGCCGCGTGTGGGTGCCCAACACCGCCCTGCCACCCAGGTTCACACCGAGGCCATCTTTCCAGGCGCCTCGCCCTGTTCAACAGTCTGCACCGACCAAACCCTATGGGGGTCCAACCAATAATGCTCCTCCACGTACCAGTTCCGTGACTTGTTTCAAATGTGGGGAATCTGGTCACTATATGCGTGAGTGTCCCCAGACCAACCCCAACCAGTCTGCTAAAGCTGTTGGCCGTGGCAAGCCGACAGGAAAAATATTCCACGCCAAGCCGGTCACCGCTTCACGTGGCCATGTCAACTGTATCTCTGCCGAAGAAGCTCAAGAGGATCCCAACGTCGTTCTCGGTACGCTTCTTGTTAATTGCCACCCGGCATCTGTTCTTTTCGATACAGGAGCCTCTCATTCTTTTATATCTGAAAACTATGCTCGCTTGCATAACGTCGCATTCGGTGATATGCCAACCTCTATGGTAATTCAAACTCCGGGATCCAAATGGCAAACCTCTAGAGTAAGCCATGGAAATGAAATCCAAGTCGACAGACTTGTTTTTCTCGCATCTTTGATAGCCCTTAAATCTTCAGATATTAATATCATTTT
>NW_025280639.1:0-1214 GCF_018294505.1 Triticum aestivum
GACGCGGGCTTGCCAACATAGGGTAGCGCGCCAAGGCGACAACACAATTTGGTCGACGGAGGCGACAGCGCGGCTCAGTCTAAGTCGATTGGCTGCACAGATAAAATAGTGCCAACCAAAAGTAATGACAGATAATAATGTATATTAAAAAGATTCTTCTACTTAATTAATATAAGTGAAGTAAATAATGAAAGAGATATGGCCTGAGCGTCGAGGTCGGCCTGGTTAAGTGTTCGCGTGGTAATGCTGACAAAGGGATGTGCGTCGAGGCGACTCCCCAACTTGATCAACGTAGGCAGGACGACGTTGTTGGCCCCATAGAGTTGACCGCGTGACGTAATCAAAGGTGATTACCTGCGCACATAAAATAGTGCAGTCCAAAAATAGAAAATCTTCTACTTAATTGACATAAGTGAATTTTTTTGAATAAATATGGCCTGGGCGACAAGGTCAGCCCGGCGGAGCCGCAATGTGGAAAAGTGGACACAGGGACACGCGTCGACGCGACGCGACGACTTGGTCAACGTCGGCGGGACGACGATATCGCCTTGCCGAGGTGTTGGCGCGGCCCAGGCTAAATAGATTGCCTGCACACACAAAGTAGTGCAATCAAGAAATAGTAAGAGTGAAAAAAAGGGTGCATAATTAAATTATACGAAAAAGGTTTGGTAAATATGGCCTGAGCGATGAGACTAGCTTGATGGCGCGATGGAGTCATGGTACGGCGATGTCGGCGAAGGTCGGCCTGCCCAGGTGACAGGGAGAGGCTGGCCGGACCGACGCCAGGTACAAACGTCGGTAGAATTTCTCTGCCAAAATAATGCAGTATACGCCAACAGAAAAAAATTCCATGCGTAATAACTTTACGTGCTAACCGAATAGTTAGGAAACATGAAACCTGGAATTATTTTGCACGTAGCAGACCGAAGAGGAAACTCTTCAAGATCCCAGGTGACCTAGTACTAAACCAGACCATCCTCCTGGAGAAATTGCAGTGGCAATTGACGAAGAATCAACAAAAAATCAAGCATTAGCTAGATTTGGCCTTCACCTGAATTAGAAAAGCAAAGCTAAGGCATACTACGCATTGATTAGATCTCGAAGATCGTGTTTCACTTATACTAATAATACCAATTAACAAATTGAATAACTTCCCTGATGCTTCACTTGGAGTAGATTCTCTTTCTACGGGAACACTACTAGCAGCAGGAAAT
>NW_025280640.1:0-1214 GCF_018294505.1 Triticum aestivum
GGTTGCCGCGCTGAGATTGCCCCGCCACCAACGACGCTCCTCGTTCATCGGCAGGCAGAGGCGGTCATACTCCCCCGCTCCCGCGATGCGTCGGCAAAGCTGCCGCCGGCGACTCCGCCCTCAGTCGCGCATTACTTTTCTCCGTTTCTATGTAACGAAAACGTAAACGTGACCTTTCTAAACTCTGTTAGCAGCAAGCCATGCCCATGCGTGTGTGTGTTGTGTTGGGTGCGCGCGTGTGTGTGCATGCGACGCCCCGCTATAGGGATAGGCCATTGGCGACCTGGTCCGGGTGCGCGTAGAGATCGTGGAGGGCTCGGTGCGATGCGTCGGCGTGCGTGCGCAGCGAGATCGCGGGCTGAGCGAGCCGATCGGGCGTGCGGATGAGTAGGAGGCGAGGGGATCGTGCCCCAGCGCCGGCCTGGTATAAAGCCCAAGTGCAGGTTGTTGTAACGGCTGTGGTCTAAGACATGATCGAGTTCGTGCTCGAGGAAAGGATAAAGCGTATGTGCGCTGGGAAAATCCCCGTGTCCACCATTTTCTGAACTTCTCTGAATCTCTTCTTCCTCCTCTTGTTGATCGAGCCACGGCAAGTCACAGCGAGCAGAGTGAGAGGGAGAGGAGAGCTCCGGCAAGAGGCGGGCGGCTAGCGGCGAGAAGGGTGGCGGCTAGCGACGACCTGGGAAGGAGATCGCGAGTGGGGCGGCGGCAGGGAGCCAGCGGCGCGTGGGGGAGGCTACGGTGGCGGCTAGAACTCGGTGACGCGGGCGTAGCTTGTGAAGCGGCGGCGGCTTGGAAGCAACGGCGACGCACTAGGGTAGGAGGGATCGGACTAAGGCTGATACCATGTAGAGAATTATGCAGCTCACGATATATTCATCGGGTGCAATATGCACGTATATACAGGTACATAGGAGGGCCACGTCCTCAACTATACAAGGAAGGAGGAGGGCTTGTTGTACAAGAAATACACATGCAATATCTATATCTCAACAGTGTGTCTTCCAGCACTAGTAGAAAAGGGGGCAATGGTCCAGGCCAGGTCAGCCCATTAGTCCCGGTTCAATCCAGAACCGGGACCCATGGGGGCATTGGACCCGGTTCGTGAGCCCCGGGGGACGGCCGGGCCACGTGGGCCGTTGGTCCCGGTTCGTCTGGACCTTTTGGTCCCGGTTGGTGGGACGAACCGGGACCAATGTGCCTCGCTCTTGGCC
>NW_025280641.1:0-1214 GCF_018294505.1 Triticum aestivum
AGGCACGCCAGGCTCCATTCCGTGGAAGGTTGGTTTTCCGGACGCAAGGGGTTACAAAACCCATGAGAGGAGGAAGAAACTGGAGCAGGACCAAATGCAGGCGCTGCACGAAAGGGTAATGGGGCTAGAGGAACGAGAAGAGGTACGAGAAGCAGCATATCGCAACAAACGACCTACCAAAGCTTCCCCCGAAGCTACCCCGCCATCTCAGCGGAGAAGCAGCGTGGCTTCCACCGAGCTGCTTCAGCCGGAGCATGTCTTGACGGCTCCTGCCAGCTATCCCGTGGATGGTATCACGGAGTCTCAAAATTGCCACATTATGGCGCGATGGATGAATTTGAAGGTCAAGGCGGCTGTTGGCCGAGTTTATCCTAGTGGACCCGGCACAACTTATCACTGCCAGCCGATTCCAGAAGGATTTGCTAAGGTGATGGTGGATGAAATAACGGAGGGATTTGAGGACCTCGTGCTTGAGCACCCTACCGATGAAGGGGAGACTAGGTTGGGTTCTGCTCTCAAGACTCCATGCCTATGGCGGAAGAAGCTCATCAACCTTCTGAACTGGACGCCTCCGCCTCCTCCTCCTCCTTCGGCGAGTCAGGGCACTCCGCCTCCTCCACCGCCTCCTCCTCCGGCGAGTGACAATCAGGGCACGCGTGGCGGCACTCCGCCTCCTTCTCCGGCGCGTGGTGGCACTCCGCCTGCTCCTTCTCCGCCTCGCCAGTAAGGGCGGAAGATACCCGCCGCCGCCCCGGCTGCTCCGGCGCGTCGTAGTCCTTCTCCTCCGCCTCGTAAGCAAGCACGAAAGAAGACAGACGCCGCAGCCGCTCCGTCTGCTCCGGCGTCTAGCAGCACAAGAAGAGGAGAGAGGCAATACAGATACGGTCCACCTCTAAAGCCTCTAGAGAAGTTACCGTACGAGAGGACCAAGGAGGAAAACAATACGATCGTGCAGGCCCACATGAAGGAGTTCTTTGAAGGGGTGAAAGCAAAGAGACATCCACCTTCGGAGGAGAAGGTAGATCCGGTGAAAGCAAAGCGCACTCTCGATGCCCTGAGGAAACCACCAAAGTCTTCGCCGAGAACCAACTATGAGCGCATTACTGAACAGACATATCTCCAAGCCAAGCGGTCGGGAACTACTGTCAGTGATAAAAGGTCAAAAGAACAACGAGCAAAGGGGAAAAAATTGCCCAGCTCGGCGAACAAGCACA
>NW_025280642.1:0-1214 GCF_018294505.1 Triticum aestivum
ATATATAGTGTTACTATTCATCACCCAGGGTGCAGAATAGTTTATTCTTCATCCGAGGTAATCTTACGATCATTTCATAATTAAATTATGTTTCGAATTTAAATAGTTACATTCCTATTGATTCACTACGTAAAATTTAACATAAGAAAAATAAAAATATAGGTCATAAGATAAGAAAATTTACAGTTTATGTGTATTTTAGACTATGTTTTTACGTTTGTAATTTTACATAACATAAAATATTTTTTACGCCGATTATATATTTTCTGACGGTCTCTTTTTGCGTCGGAAATAAGACAAAATTACGGAACGTAAAATTACGGTGCATTGATGGTAAAATAGAGGGGGTGAAAAATAACTATTCCTCACCCAGGGTGATGAATAGCGCGACCCAGGGTGATATACATATACTTTGCAAGCTGGGGCGATAGCCCCCCAAAGTGTTCCATATGTAGTTCGACGGTGTTCGCGGCAGCTCGAGTCGCTGGTTGCATTCTGGACAATAAGAATATCGAGATGGCTCCGGCGAGCGTCCTCTCGTGCCATGCTTGAACAAGACATCCCCTTGCCTGACGCACGACATCTTCTCGCCATTGTCAAACCAAACGCTAGTCGGTACACTATTGTTGGTGTAGTATGCGGTGAAGCTGCAGTGCAAATCCCAGCACAACTTTTTGTCGTCATTGTCGGCCCACTGGTCCTGCGGCAGAGACATAACCCATAACTGAAGAGTCGGAGGGAAGCCGGGAAGTTTTACGGCGAGGCATAACCGCCCGCTTATAAAAAATATTACTATTTCATATTCATATTCATTTTTTTAAAAATAATAATAATAAAGTGTAGACTACAATTGTTGTTAAACAACAATTATTACTGTTTTTATAAAAAATATTACTGTTTCATATTCATATTCATATTCATTTTTTTTAAATCTGACTTATGGCGCACGGGTGGCTGGTGCGCCATTGCTATCTAAAAAAAAGAATACTTATGGCGCACTGTCGCGCTGGTGCACCATTGCTATGAAAAAAACATTCTAATGGCGCACCGCCTGGGGGTGCGCCATTAGTAATCTTCCCCCATCCATACATCACCGCGCCGCTCCTTTCCCCTTCCCTCTCGCCAGACTACTTCGATTCGTCCCTCTCTCTCCACCGTGCCGCTCCTCCCTTGTCCCTCCCTCCACCGTGCCGCCGCCACCGCTGCCCCGACCC
>NW_025280643.1:0-1214 GCF_018294505.1 Triticum aestivum
AAAGTAGAGCATGGTTGACAAACAGAGGATACAATTTATCAAAGGCATTATATACCCGTGGAAAAGCTCACAAGGTTATTGAATATGAAGGACGATGTCGGATGAAATCCAACAATGGATCGAGCGATCCACAACGGAGCTGATGTGAGTATCGGTACTCAATCAGAGGAAGAAATAATGCAAGGGCGTCAGATTATAGAACATCTGAATAATTTGATGCTTAGTTAACAAAGGAATATATGATTTCCAAAACGAAGGATCAGAAGCAGACGCTCTGATCAAGGATGGATAAACTGAATAGACCAGAGGCACAATCGACGACAAATAGTTTGGTCAGGAACCAGCTCATGTTCAAAATGACGTCTGAGCCGGAAAGATAATTTAGAAGGGTCGATTGATGATTGTGTGCATTCGCACACATGTTGAATCAATAGGATCAAAATGATAGTGTCAAAAGATACTAGTGAATATTGCTAGTGATATGGGAGCATCCATATGTAAGCATACAAGTATTTGCAGAGCAATAGTTCGAAGAGGATGTCAGAAGGTCGGATAGTATTTCAGAGTATCTTATGAAGCATACGAACAACTGGGGATGAACGGATACTCAATAAGTGTGAGGAATCTTCAATAGGGGTATTCATGTGGTAAAGAACTGCAAGGCAGTAAGCTTAAAGGATTTTCGGAACAACGGAGAGCAATTTAGGGCATCTTGTAATAACAAGAGCAACTGAGGATGAAGGTATGAACGACAATTGTAGGTAGTTATCCATAAGGGTATATCAGTGGTAGGGGATTGTAAAGTCCGTGGGCACAAGGGTCTCGGGAAAACCTCGGAGAGTATCTTCGGAATCTTTTGGTGCAGCAAGTGATCATCTGGAGTGAGGGGCTCTCCGGGAGAAAGTCATTCGAGAACCTAAAGTTAGTCTTCCTAGCAAAATCATTTAACCCGAATAGGGGAGAGATTAGAGTCCCAGAGTAAAGATCGAGGAGTAAAAGATCCTAATACCACCCAAATGGTGATGTGGGCCCGTAAGCCACACAACAATGTTAGTAAAAGTTTTTCCATGTCTAGACTCGAGTTCGGCCAAGGAGTGTGGAAGGGGGATTCCTACAGGCAGTCGGCCAAGGAGTGTGGAAGGGGGATTCCTACAGGCAGTCGCCTCTGATACCAACTTGATACGCAAACGTGTACGATCAAGATGAGGGACTCA
>NW_025280644.1:0-1214 GCF_018294505.1 Triticum aestivum
TGAACAACCACCGTTGCACTACTGTATTCGCCTGCGCCATTGTTTCAGACGAGACTGAGGCTACATATGTCTGGTTGCTTAACACGTTCTTGAAAGCTAACTGTCAGAAGAGGCCCAAATCAGTTATTACAGATGGAGATGCAGCGATGATAAGGGCTATTAGGAAGGTGCTTTCTGACGTGTGGCATCGTCTATGTTCATGGCATATTGAAAAGAATATGCAGAAACACCTCAACCACAAGTCATTGAAGGAGTTTAGGGCATTATTGTACTATGCCACTACACATAAGGTTTTTGAGGAGAGATGGGCCGCGTTTGTGCGCAAATGGCAGACGGAGAAAATAAAAACATGGCTCCATAGGATGTACAGGAAGAGGACGCTTTGGGCTGCATCATATTTGTCTGGTGGGTTTTTCCTTGGTATGCGCAGTAATCAGAGGAGTGAGAGTCTGAACTCCAGCCTGCACCTTCATCTTGACTATGGTATGACAATTGTTGACATGATTGTACACTACGAGAATTGTATTGTTCGCCTCCGTGAGAATGAAGCTTATGATGACTACACGGCCTCACAGACTCTTCCAGTAACAGTGACTGAGTGTCAGGCCATTGAGTCGTATGCTGCGAAAGCATTCACGCAGGCAAACTTTTATATGTTGCAACAAGATATGAAGAAGGTACAGGAGCTTGAGGTAATTGATAGACTGACAGGGACCGGTAGTCAGAGATTTGTGGTTGCGTGGAAGAATAACATGGATCACAGATTTAATGTGGACTATACGCCAGGTAACTCGGCAGAAACTATAAAGTGCAGTTGCCGAAGTATGACTCGCAAAGGGCTTCCTTGCAAGCATATTATTCATGTTTTGAATGCACTGAACTTACCTGTGATACCCAAGTGTTGTGTCCTGCGAAGATTCTCAAAAAAAGCACGAGCTGGACTGCCAGTGAAGCGCACCAGCGATTTGTTTGCGTGGGGTTGGTCGAGTGGTGAGGACAGAGCTAGATATAGTGAGTTGACCATTAAATCTTCAGAAGCCTGTCATGTCGCATGCAGTAATCCTTTCTTATTCGACAAGTTGATGGCAGCTCTGGATGATATTATAGTGAATAAGGATATTCAGGGAAATGAAGATGATATTCAGCGAAGCTTCGTGAACAGTAATCCATTTGAGCCTAACCGAGATCATATTCTGGTTCGTGATCCAGTAAAG
>NW_025280645.1:0-1214 GCF_018294505.1 Triticum aestivum
TAAATGACTGAAAAATAGAAAATGATGTCAGAAAGTGTTGAAAATTGATGACGTCGCTTTGAATGGTGCATACGGAACGCAGAAAAGTCTAGAGGTGTAATAAGTTTAAAAAAAATGAAGTGCCAGTGTAACAGATGAGTTCTCGTCCGAAACCCTGATACTCCAAAAGAGATTGTCCAGTTTGTACACAAAGTGCGTCCAGTTTTTGCCGTAACCCTCTCTACTCTTTTGCACATGCTATGTGGGTGAAATGATGGTACCATGCCAAGTTTCGACATTTTCAGAGTTCATTTTGTAGTGATTTTCAATTTCACGGTCATTTAGCTCTCTAAAAAAATTAGTAAATGACTAAAAAATAGCAAACGATGTCGAAAAGTTTTGAAAATTGATGAGGTCGCTTTGAATGGTGTGTACGGAACACAAAAAAATCTAGAGTTGTAATAAGTTTAAAAAACTAAAGTGCCCATGTAATAGATGAGTTCTCGTCAGAATCCCTGATACTTAAAAAGAGATTGTCCAGTTTGTACACGAAGTGCGTCCAGTTTTTGCCATAACCTTCTCTACTCTTTTGCACATGCTATGTGGGTGAAATGATGATACCATACCAAGTTTCGACATTTTATAGTGATTTTCATTTTCACGGTCATTTAGCTCTCTAAACAAATCGGTAAATGACTGAAAAATAGAAAATGATGTCAGAAAGTTTTGAAAATTGATGAGGTCGCTTTAAATGGTGTGTACAGAACGCAAAAAAAGTCTGGAGTTGTAATAAGTTTAAAAAAATGAAGTGCCAGTGTAACAGATGTGTTCTCGTCCGAAACCGTGATACTCCAAAAGAGATTGTCCAGTTTGTACACGAAGTGCGTCCAGTTTTTGCCGTAACCCTCTCTACTCTTTTGCACATGCTATGTGGGTGAAATGATGATACCATGCCAAGTTTCCACATTTTCAGAGTTCATTTTGTAGTGATTATCAATTTCACGGTCATTTAGCTCTCTAAACAAATTGGTAAATGACTAAAAGATAGCAAATTATGTCAGAAAGTTTTGAAAATTGATGACGTCGCTTTGAATGGTGTGTACAGAACGCAAAAAAGTCTGGAGTTGTAATAAGTTTAAAAGAAATGAAGTGCCCATGTAACAGATGAGTTCTCGTCAGAAACCCTGATACTTCGAAAGAGATTGTCCACTTTGTACACGAAGTGCGTCCAGTTT
>NW_025280646.1:0-1214 GCF_018294505.1 Triticum aestivum
GTTCTATTTCCTCAACTCTTTCATTTCTTCATTACTGTGTTGAGTGATTGTTCATATCTGTGTTTGAAGACTTTGACTGAAGACTTTCTCAATTTCCGCAGTTCAATTTCTTCAGTCTATTTGTCTTCATCTTGTGTTATCCTGTGTTTACGCTTTGTGTACTCTGTGTTTGTCTTCATTTCATCATGATGACTACGTGTGTATTCTGTCATGCTTACTTCTGAGTACTTATTCCGCTGCAAGTAGTTCTTCGCTAAGGAATTTCCTCACCGGCAAATTCCTCAGTGAAGAATTCATAAAAATCGCCTATTCACCCCCCTCTAGTCGATATAACGCACTTTCATTAGGCATGTAGCCGCCTTGATGGACAACATGTAGAAGGAGTAGAGGCGACTGGGGACGCACCATGTCGTGGGCTCTCCATACATCCTCGTGTGCGTGCAGCGTGCGTGTTTTTCCATCGGTGCTAGCTCTAAGGTCGAGGTTGCAGTCGTCTTCATCTCCGACTAGTCATGGAGCAACGATGACAAACAGGTGCTGCAAGAGGTGCATAGGCATTGTTGTGTGTGAGCTTCGCCGTAGCACGACGAACTGGACGTCACCGCAGATGGCGCACGCCTCCATGCAGCCGAGTGTGTGCGCATGCATGTGTTATTTACGTGCATTCTGCGGCCAAGTGTGTGTGCATGCACGTGTTGTGTACGTGTGTTGTGTGCTCCATGTTGTGCGCGTATGTGCATGAGTTGGATCGGATGGAGTTAGTGCGTTGGTGTGTGTACATGCGTGGTTGCATGCGTCCTGTACATGCGTGGCTTGTTGCGGGGTTATCAATATAAACTATAAAACATCTTCAACTTAGCATCCTGTTGTATCGTTTCTAGTGGTTAGCGAAGAGTTTGTGTTCTTTTTCTTATAGGTGGGCAGGCGGCAAAAAATAGGGGGAAACGTGCAAGGTTCCTTGCTCCTTCTCGGTCGTCGGGAATCTATGTTCTTCAACTCTTTTCTTTTACGTGAGCTTTGTTCATCCTTTTCCCAACACGCGAGACATCTAGCATCAAGGTGCACGTGTCATGCAAGAAAATGGAGATAATCAGATAAGCAGTGTGTGAGTGAGTCGTGCACTTCCATGGCCTCTACTACGCAATATTTTTTCTCCTCGATGGCACGTGAATACGGGATGGTAGCCATGACATGGTTAGCCCTTTTTTTGGAGA
>NW_025280647.1:0-1214 GCF_018294505.1 Triticum aestivum
TGCTACAACATTCTCTATTGGTCAGTCACAACCTAGCTTGTCCATTCACCTCATATGCATGTTGTCGCCTCTAACGCGTTCTTTTATGGGAGTGAAATTATCAGTGAGGAAGTTTCCGGGCTCACATTTTGGATCAAATCCTCGATCATAAATAAAAAATGTGTTCATTATTTTTCATAATGCCATGATATGTTTATCTCTTTCTTTCAACAAATATATTCATCCTTGTATATTCATCAGAATTCTTCTGCAATATTCCCATGCACTTAAACAAGATGTAGCCTATTTGACACAATGGTGCCCTTGTCTGGTTCTGCACGACTTACACCTTTTGACACAATGACCGATTATATATTGCCAAGCCAGTATAGAAAACCTGTGATCCACGGAAGCATATCTGGCATCGACGGTACTAACGAGAGAAAAGAGAAATAACCCACTCACCCACCCAAGACGTCGCGAGCACGTATCACAAGCTCGTGTGTTTGATCCATGGCACATCATCGAAACAATTGGATATGTTGTTGTGGATGCACCGCAGTCTGGTTTGAGGCGTATCTACAGGCATGTATTAAGCATTCTCTTTGGTGCTTGTGTTTGGGTCTACTGATGTAGAGGCCGGAGGTTTTCCTTCTTTTAAAAAAAGTGTTTGGGTCTACTATATCCCATTCTAATATATATTCAAGGCTTGTCAAGTCCGTATTATGATGGATAAAATGGAGGTTCGTTTTATTGATGAGAATTGTATGTCCGCTTGTTACCATGTTAAGTCATCCCTAGTATTGAACGTGTGTGTCCACTGAGAAAACAAGTCAACACTAGTACATTGTTGGCTGGCGCGTTCGGAGACGATGTCCTTCACCTGCATCAGCGCGGCAAAGAAGGCCACCATGTCCTCGTCCCCCATGTCGCGCACATTCGGGTCAACCCAAGCCGCTATCGGCTCCCCCGTGTCACGCTCATTCGCGGTGACCTCCTCGCGCTCGGTCCACTTCTTCACCTCGGATAGGTCCGTGCGCATCTCGTCGAACTCCTGGTGCCGCTTCTCCATCTTCTGATCATCACTGGCAGCACCCTCCTCCCTCGCGCCAACCCCGGCACCCTTCCCCACCAGGAAGCGTTCCACGACGGTGTCGACAGAGGGGTGGCCGAAGGAGAAGGCATTGCCACCGGGCGAGAAGGTGAGAGCGGCCACCTGGGTGCCGGTCAGGACC
>NW_025280648.1:0-1214 GCF_018294505.1 Triticum aestivum
CTTGCCGTATGTCTTCTTGCAAAAGCTTTAGAGTGCCGGCTATGGCATCGGAGGCTGGGGCATGCTGGCATGAGGAACTTACACACTCTCGCCAAGAAGAAGCATGTCATAGGCATCGAGGGCGTCAAGTTCAAGAAGGATCATTTGTGCAGTGCCTGCGAAGCTGGAAAGATGACAAGGGCCAAGCATCCCTCGAAGACAGTCATGACGACATCACAACCCTTCGAGCTGCTACACATGGACTTATTTGGCCATACTCACTACTCCACCCTCACAACAACTGCCTGTCTCTATGGCTTCATCATTGTTGATGATTACTCAAGATATACATGGGTGCACATAATTCTCTACAAGACTGAAGTGCAAGATGTCTTCAGACACTTCGCCAACCGTGCCATGAACAATTATGGCGTCAAGATCAAGCATATCAGAAGTGACAACGGCACTGAGTTCAAGAACACCAGACTTGATCTTTATCTGGATACAATGGGAATCACTCATGAGTTCTCTGCTCCGTACACACCTCAGCAAAATGGCATCGTGGAGCGCAAGAACAAAACCCTCATTGAGATGGCTCGAACAATGCTCGATGAATACAAGACACCAAGAAAGTTCTGGCCTGAAGCTATTGATACAGCATGTCATGTCATCAACCGTGTTTACATCCATAAGCTTCTGAATAAAACATCCTATGAGCTCCTCACTGGCAAGAAGCCAAATGTTAGTTACTTCCGAGTATTTGGAGCTCGGTGCTGGATCAAGGATCCACATCACAAATCAAAATTTGCACCTAAGGCTCATGAAGGTTTCATGCTCGGTTATGGAAAGGACTCGCACTCCTACAGAGTCTTCAACCTCTATCTCTACAAAATCATTGAAACTGTGGACGTACGGTTCGATGAAACCAATGGTTCACAAAGAGAGCTCCTGCCAAGTACACTAGACGAAGCTCCACCCAGTGAATCTATCAAGCTAATGGGAACTGGTGAAATCATGCCTTCTGAAGCACAGCCTGAAGAGGAACTTATCATTTCTGCACCTAACCAACCTGAAGACAATGCTCAGCCTGAAGACAATCCTTCCAATGTTGATAATGATCAGCAAGAGCAAAATCTTCGTCCAGTTCATCCTCGTGTTGCAAACAAAGTACAGATTGAGAAGATAATTGATAGCATCAATGCACCTGGTCCACTTACTCGCTCAAGAGCAACACA
>NW_025280649.1:0-1214 GCF_018294505.1 Triticum aestivum
ATGATTTTGTTGGTCGTAGGTTTTGAAACTTACGATTTTGTCGGCTGCTCATACCATGTTTCTGAAATTGAAAATTAATGAAATGTTAGAAACTCAAAAAAAAATTCAAAATGGATCTCCATTGAAAGCCCTCATCACTAGAAACAAGGATATGAAATCACAACCTAATTGGCCTTTTGGTTCAAAAGATATGAAAGATTAAAAATTAAAAGCCAAAAGAAAAAGGGGGTTGTGTGTTCTAGCACCCGTGTGCCACAAATTCCTTCCCAAAATGATTCGACGGTCCATGTGTAGCACTGGACGTGTAGATAGTATGGTAATTCTAAAGGAAATATGCCCTAGATGCAATAATAAAGTTGTTATTTTATCTTTCCTTATTCATGATAAAGGTTTATTATTCATGCTAGAATTGTATTGATCGGAAACTTAAATACATGTGTGAATACATAAACAAATACCGTGTCTCTAGTAAGCCTCTACTAGACTAGCTCGTTGATCAAATATGGTTAAGGTTTCCTAACCATAGACATGTGTTGTCATTCTAAAACGGGATCATATAATTAGGAGAATGATGTGATGGACAAGACCCATCCATTAACTTAGCATATTGATTGTTCAGTTTTATTGCTATTGCTTTCTTCATGTCAAATACATATTCCTTCGACTATGACATTATGCAAATCCCAGATACCGAAGGAATACCTTGTGTGCTATCAAACGTCACAACGTAACTGGGTAATCATAAATATGCTCTACAGGCATCTCCGAAGGTGTTTGTTGAGTTGGCATACATCGAGATTAGGATTTCTCACTCCGAGTATCGGAGAGGTATCTCTGGGCCCTCTCGGTAATACACATCATAAGATTGCAAGCAAATGACTAAGGAGTTGGTTACAAGGTTATGTATTACGAAACGAGTAAAGAGACTTGCCGGTAACGACATTGAACTAGGTATAAAGATACTGACCGAATCTCGGGCAAGTAACATACCGACGGACAAAGAGAATTACGTGTGTTGTCATAAGGTTTGACCGATAAAGATCTTCGTAGAATATGTAGGAATCAATATGTGCATTCAGGTTCCGCTATTGGTTATTGAACGGAGAGGTGTCTCGGTCATGTCTACATAGTTCTCGAATCCGTAGGGTCCGCACGCTTAACGTTCGTTGATGATATAGTGTTATATGAGTTATATGATTTGGTGACCGAATGTT
>NW_025280650.1:0-1214 GCF_018294505.1 Triticum aestivum
AATGTAACTAGATTATTGACTCTAGTGCAAGTGGGAGACTGTTGGAAATATGCCCTAGAGGCAATAATAAATGGTTATTATTATATTTCTTTGTTCATGGTAATTGTCTATTATTCATGCTATAATTGTATTGTCCGGAAATCGTAATACATGTGTGAATACATAGACCACAAAGTGTCCCTAGTAAGCCTCTAGTTGACTAGCTCGTTGATCAACAGATAGTCATGGTTTCCTGACTATGGACATTGGATGTCATTGATAACGGGATCACATCATTAGGAGAATGATGTGATGGACAAGACCCAATCCTAAGCATAGCATAAAAGATCGTGTAGTTTCGTTTGCTAGAGCTTTTCCAATGTCAAGTATCTTTTCCTTAGACCATGAGATCGTGCAACTCCCGGATACCGTAGGAGTGCTTTGGGTGTGCCAAACGTCACAACGTAACTGGGTGACTATAAAGGTGCACTACGGGTATCTCCGAAAGTGTCTGTTGGGTTGGCACGGATCGGGACTGGGATTTGTCACTCCGTGTGACGGAGAGGTATCTCTGGGCCCACTCGGTAATGCATCATCATTATGAGCTCAATGTGACTAAGGCGTTAGTCACGGGATCATGCATTGCGGTACGAGTAAAGAGACTTGCCGGTAACGAGATTGAACAAGGTATTGGGATACCGACGATCGAATCTCGGGCAAGTAACATACCGATTGACAAAGGGAATTGTATACGGGATTGATTGAATCCTCGACACCGTGGTTCATCCGATGAGATCATCGTGGAACATGTGGGATCCAACATGGGTATCCAGATCCCGCTGTTGGTTATTGACCGGAGAGGCGTCTCGGTCATGTCTGCATGCCTCCCGAACCCGTAGGGTCTACACACTTAAGGTCCGGTGACGCTAGGGTTGTAGAGATATATGTATGCGGAAACCCGAAAGTTGTTCGGAGTCCCGGATGAGATCCCGGACGTCACGAGAGGTTCCGGAATGGTCCGGAGGTGAAGAATTATATATAGGAAGTCCAGTTTCGGCCACCGGGAAAGTTTCGGGGGTTATCGGTATTGTACCGGGACCACCGGAAGGGTCCCGGGGGTCCACCGGGTGGGGCCACCTGTCCCGGAGGGCCCCGTGGGCTGAAAGTGGAAGGGAACCAGCCCCTAGTGGGCTGGGGCGCCCCCCTTGGGCCTCCCCCCATGCGCCTAGGGTTGG
>NW_025280651.1:0-1214 GCF_018294505.1 Triticum aestivum
TGGTATTTCACGTGCGGTAAATCCAGAGGACACACGATTTTCTTCGCCTCCTCGAAACTGGTCGGGCACTTGTTCCCCTTGGGAAGACGTTCGTGCCAGAATGACATGTTCTCGTCGAAGCATGCGTCGGTCATTTTGTGTTTTACCTTCATCTCCAGAGCCATGAGCGTTACTTTCAGGCGGGTATCCTCGGGCCTGCATCCTTCATACAATGGAGTAACCGCGTCTATCTCCAGTTGATCCAGCTTGGCTTTCTCTCGGGCGGCAGCTCTTGCGTTATCCGTCCGCTTGAGAAGCAGCTCTTGAATATGAGGGTCCTGCACCCAGCCTCCATCGTCGTCTGCTCCGGCATCTTCATCTTCATGATCATTCCCTTCGTCTTGATCTTCCTCATCATCATGTACGACATCTTCTACATGATGACTGTGTACAGCATCACCGTCGTGATCATGTCCTGGAGATTCTTCGTCTTCTCGCCCGCCCTCGTCGCGGTGGTACTTGTCTTGTTGCCCTTCCTCATTTCTTGCCCGGCCCCGGCCATGGACGACTTGATAGTCATCTTCATCACCTTGCCACCGATAGCCATCCATGAAACCACGAAGAGCAGGTGGTCCCGCACCTGCCCGGAATCCAGGTCCGCAATAAGGATCTTCAGCTTGCATCTTCGACATGGACATCTTATCTCCGTCTCGTTCTTTTGAAGCATCTCGGCCTTCGCGGAGCTCAAAAACCTATTCACGATGCCTTCAGTCATCGTGCCGACCATGGTCGCCTGCAGGGTAGAGCAAAACGATATGTTAGAACCAAGAAAAAATTTGGCATGACCTTCCCTAAAAATAGGACCAAAAAGAATGCATAGTGCCAAAATTCTCGCCGAAACGGAAATGAATCAAAACATTCCGGCAAAATATTGGCAACTATCGCATATTTCAAATACCGGTACCTTCAAACACAAACATATATGCAACACCACAAACACATGCAACACCACAAACATACATAGATCTAGCTAGGCCACAAAAAGTGCATGTGCACGTTGTTGGAGCGAGCTAGGGAGAAAAAAAGTAGATCTATATCATGAAGATAGCTTTCCCTTACTTACCTATCAAAAAAAGGTAATTTCACCACTTAATTTTGTTGAATCTATGGTGGAAATGAGGTGAGGAGGAGGAGATGGCCGAAAGCTTGGAGAAGGAGGTGGATGGAATGAAGTG
>NW_025280652.1:0-1214 GCF_018294505.1 Triticum aestivum
TTGGGGATGCCCATGGCACCCCCAAGATAATCTAAGGACAACTAAAAGCCAAAGCTTGGGGATGCCCCGGATGGCATCCCCTCTTTCGTCTACTTCTATCGGTAACTTTACTTGGAGCTATATTTTTATTCACCACATGATATGTGTTTTGCTTGAAGCGTCTTGTATGATTTGAGTCTTTAATTTTTAGTTTACCACAATCATCTTTTCTGTACACACATTTTTAGAGAGACATACATGATTCGGAAATTATTAGAATACTCTACGTGCTTCACTTATATCTTTTGAGTTATATAGTTTTGCTCTAGTGCTTCACTTATATCTTTTAGAGCACGGTGGTAGATTTATTTTATAGAAACTATTGATCTCTCATGATTCACTTAGATTATTTTGAGAGTCTTAAGTAGCATGGTATTTGCTTAAATAATCCTATATGCTAGGTATACAAGATTAATAATAAAATTCTCTTATGAGTGTGTTGAATACTATGAGAAGTTTGATACTTGATAATTGTTTTGAGATATGGCGATGGTGATATTAGACTCATGCTAGTTGAGTAGTTGAGAATTTGAGAAATACTTGTGTTAAAGTTTGTGATTCCCGTAGCATGCACGTATGGTGAACCGTTATGTGATGAAGTCGGAGCATGATTTATTTATTGATTGTCTTCCTTATGAGTGGCGGTCGGGGACGAGCGATGGTCTTTCCTACCAATCTATCCCCCTAAGAGCATGCGCGTAATACTTTTCTTTGATAACTTGTAGATTTTTGCAATAAGTATATGAGTTCTTTATGACTAATGTTGAGTCCATGGATCCTACGCACTCTCACCCTTCCACCATTGCTAGCCTCTCTAATATCGCGCACCTTTCGCCGGTATCATACAGCCACCATATACCTTCCTCAAAACAGCCACCATACCTACCTATCATGGCATTTCCATAGCCATTCCGAGATATATTGCCATGCAACTTTCCACCGTTCCGTTTACTATGAAACGCTCCATCATTGTCATATTGCTTTGCATGATCATGTAGTTGACATTGTATTTGTGGCAAAGCCACCGTTCATAATTCTTTCATACGTGTCACTCATGAGTCATTGCATATCCCGGTACACCGCCGGATGCATTCATATAGAGTCATATTTTGTTCTAACTATCGAGTTGTAATTCTTGAGTTGTAAGAAAATAGTAGTGTGATGATCATCATTAT
>NW_025280653.1:0-1214 GCF_018294505.1 Triticum aestivum
TTTGGAGGGGGTCGGTAGAATGGCATACTCGGACTTGGATGATGTGGACTACCTTGTTGAAGACAACGCAATGTATGATTTTTGCTTATCACCGGAAATGGAAGAGACCCATGGTAGAATGGCACATTGGCGGTGCAAGCTGGGAACAAAATGCAAATGCTGGGAATGATTCTGGTAACTGGGGGAAGAACCCAACAATAAAGAGTGAATTCACTGTTGGAGTGGTTATAGCATAACCGAGGAAATCTGGGGCAATCCCAGTTAGTGCCGATGATAACACGTAGCGCTTGTGCGTGCTCTCAAGAACTTGAGCATTTTCATAATCATCAAGGTTTTACCAACATCCGTGTCAAGGATGCTGACAACACAACATACTACCATGATGAATAGCGATGGACGATGCAGATGCAAAGGAGGATAACACTTTCTCAGATTTCACCTTAGCGAGCCAAGGAACAAAATCTGGACGATCGACCGAGAGACATTTAGCACTCCGCTTCTAATGTTCTCCTTGATGTACTAGCGTATCCCATTCCTTGAAATGGTCTAGTATCTAGAACATCAAGTAAAGGTCGGACTTCGGAACACAGAAATCATAAGGAATAACTACGGAAGTAAATCCTGCAAAATCCTTATGGTAAGGTGGCCAACTTCTTCAATCAAGATACTACAATTATAGGTCTTCCGGCTGGGTGTGTTGGCCACGACATTCACTTTACCGGTTATCGAGGGACCAATATTATAGTTCTTGGAAAATGTTCCAATCATCATATCTGCCTGAGATTCAGATCTGGTTGGTGTCAGGATATTCCAGACTCATCGAGTCTAGGAAGGAAAACGAAAGTTTGCAACACAAATCGACGAGATGACGTTGCGAGATTCTCGGGAAATGAACTACGATAGTAAGCTCCAAAACATGAGCTGGTTCTGCTACAAACATGTGAACACGTTGTCCCAGACAAGCATGACCACGTGGTAGTCTTATAATAAAACACTACCGAGTTCAGGTGGGGAACCATCAACGAGGATATCAAAATCCTTGCATAAGGTATACTCTTAAGAAGGAACTTCTTCTCCTTGAACAAATCAATCAGTGGCTTGGTGTGCTAGGGATACATATAGATTGAAGGTTGCAAGTCTTCAAACCACAGAATTCTTCGCACATGTGCATGACTGACTTGCGATGATTCCAGAGGAAGCAACATTGACTTTCT
>NW_025280654.1:0-1214 GCF_018294505.1 Triticum aestivum
TTTATGTTTTTCTTTTTCATTTTTTAGTCAGAATTGTGTGATGGCTTCTTTAATGGAAAAATGTTTTGCCATGGTGCAGTTGTTTAAAACAATCATTACTCTTAGCTACTATTCAGATCTGTGGATTGAAACTCAAGTGCGATTCAGGCAAGTGTGCAAATGGATCTGTCATGGACAACCCATGGCATTCATGTCAAAAACAAAATTGCAGCTACCAGGGATCATGCATTCATATATACTGCCCGTTCTATTTGGACTTCTTTCAGCCTAAGCAGGAGGGGAACTGGGCCATGGTCCAGTCCAGCTCAAGTACATAAGGGTGCATATTTGGCTTGAATTGTTGAAGACCACCAAACAATCAATACCACTTGGGCATGAGAGTGATGCTCAAAAAAAAAAACTAGGGCATGAGAGAACCTTCTTCTAAGTCAGGTACATGTATTTACAGGGGTAAAGTTTTTCTTTGGCAAAAAGGATCCATATCTATTATAAAGGTTCACCAAAAGTAGAATTACAAAGCACCAGATATATGATAAAAATTACATCGACGACCCTTAACGGCCGAACGACCACTACGACCACCAGAACGAGCCGCCGGATTGTCGGTGTCACCGCTCCCATATTGCCGCCGGTCTGACCTTGCCGGTGACAGCTGAAAAGTCTTTGTGCAGATGTCCTTAATTAAGGACTAACGCCTGGGAGCTCCAGTTATCGAACTGACCATGGTTAGAGGGAGGAATCGAGGAGATGCTAAAACACCTGGACCTCAATGATGAGCAACTTGATAATGTTGTTCTTGGGCGGCTAAGGTGAAATGATCAAGGAACATGCAAGATGGAAAGCACAACACGAGCAAAATCGTTCACTTTGGGTGCTATGTTCGGTGATACTGAAGTACGTGTGGACTATAGTGCATGAACCAAAGTATGGAGAGGCAGGTGAAAACTTCCACCACAAGAAGCCCATGTCACCAAGTGGGAGCCCAAGCCACATCCCACCCGGAGTACCATTTCATCCCTCACATGCCCACCTACTACGGTGGCGAACACCCCTAGTCTGTGATTACCATCTACCACCCTCCCACCCAACATTGATATCCGCACGGTTTCATGTTGCTCTCGCATGCACGACTCGTTTGGTTCCTTTATCATTCTTTGCCATGTTTTACGCATATGCTTAACTCAACACCTCATAATAACAGAGTTATGTGTGTG
>NW_025280655.1:0-1214 GCF_018294505.1 Triticum aestivum
AATGGAACAGCTGAGGTAATATGGATACAGTCAGTCCTTGGTGAACTTGGGGTCTTCCTCTCTCGACCTCTTGTTCTGTTGTGTGACAATCTAGGAGCCACTTACCTATCTGCGAATCCGGTATTCCATGCCAGAACCAAGCACATAGAAGTGGACTTCCATTTTGTTCGTGAATGAGTTGCAGACAAGGCACTTGATGTTCGGTTCATATCTTCTAAGGATCAAGTTGCGGACATATTCACAAAGCATCTAGCTGAGACGCCATTTGTTTTAAATAGGCACAATCTGAATCTTTGTGTGGGAAGTTCAGATTGAGGGGGAATGTTAAACTGTATAGTTATCAGATATGGCTAGTATCTAGGGATGTAGTTATCTTGTATAACAACCTGTACTTATCCTCTGTAAACCCTAGCGGCAGCCCTAGAGGCGCCCTATATAATGATCACGAGACCACCGTGCTAGGTGTGTCGATCCAATCTATTTTCTCTTTGTTTCACACCTATCAACTTCAAGAAACCTAGAAAAAGGCCAGAATTATGACCGAAAATATCCACTGCAAGACGAGGATCCGTTCATTGATGTACAAGTGCCATGAGGGGAACAAAGAGCATAGCCGGGAAGCCAAGGCATGAGACCGTCGATGCTCCTAATCTATTGTAATATCATACGGGGATGAAAGATATTGCTGGCCGAGTGGTCATTTCTTCGGCCCACTCTTTCGTCCTCGCATCGCATGTATGATTTATCCCGATGCCTTTCATTCTCAAACCTTTTCACCATGTTCTTGACCAGGAACCACTATTAAGCATTAGATTACTGCAGCATTGGCACGCTCTTGTAACTAATCATCTAATTTTTTTATGTACAAGCACACTTGTTACATTCATGCTAAGATGCGAGGCTGGGATGTAGACTATCAAATTCAAGAGCTAACAAGCGAACGTTTTGTAAGTGAGTGGATGTTGCCATGGATGGGAAAATGGTTGAAGAAGTAATGTACACCATGTACTGTACCGTAAGTAGCACAAATGAGTGGGGCACTATTTATTGTGTAGGTCAGGGATACGAAATTGATTTATTTCACACATCAATTATATATGTTATACACTTACGCTTGTAGATTGTGGAGAGTACTTTTTATATAAACTTTATTGAGCAAATATGTTTTGCTCATGAAGTGCGGACAGAAGCTCGTCCAATTGCTATCGATGAAC
>NW_025280656.1:0-544 GCF_018294505.1 Triticum aestivum
TATAGCTCAAAATAATCAGTAAATGCATGAAAAATAACAAATGAAGTCAGAAAGGGTTGAAAATTGATGATGTGGCTTTGCATGGTGCATTTTGAGCACACAAAAATACGGAGTTCAAATAAGTTCCAAAAAATGAAATCCCTTTCTAACGGACGAGTTTCCGTATGAAACCCTGATACTTAGAACGAGATTGTCCGTTTTGTACATGAAGTGCATCAAGTTTTTGCCGTAACCCTCTCTACTTTCTTGCACATGCTATGTGGGTCAAATGATGATACCATGCCAACTTTCAACCTTGTCAGAGTTCATTTGAAATGCTTTTCAATTTCAGGGTCTTATAGCTCAAAATAATCAGTAAATGCATGAAAAATAACAAAGGAAATCAGAAAGGGTTGAAAATTGATGACGTGGCTTTGAATGGTGCATTTTGAGAACTATGGATTTCAAATAAGTTCAAAAAAATGTAATCCCTTTGTAACAGACGAGTTTGTATAAGAAACCCTGATACTTCGAAAGAGATTGTCCGTTTTGTACATGAAGTGCA
>NW_025280656.1:702-1214 GCF_018294505.1 Triticum aestivum
AAATGAAGTCAGAAAGGGTTGAAAATTGATAATGTGGCTTTGAATGGTGCATTTTGAGCACAGAAAAACTATGGAGTTCAAATACGTTCAAAAAAAGGAAATCCCTTTGAAACACACGAGTTTCCGTATCAAACCCTGATACTTCGAAAGAGATTGTCCGTTTTGTACACGAAGTGCATCCAGTTTTTGCTGTAACCCTCTCTACTTTCTTGCACATGCTACGTGGGTCAAATGATGATACCATGCGAAGTTTCAACCTTTTCACAGTTCATTTGAAATGCTTTTCAATTTCAGGGTCTTATAGCTCAAAATAATCAGTAAATGCATGAAAAATAACAAATGAAGTGAGAAAGGGTTGAAAATTGATGATGTGGCTATGCATGGTGCATTTTGAGCACATAAAAACTATGGAGTTCAAATAAGTTCAAAAAAATGAAATCCCTTTGTAACAAACGAGTTTCTGTATGAAACCCTGATACTTCGAAAGAGATTGTCCGTTTTGTACATGAAGT
>NW_025280657.1:0-1214 GCF_018294505.1 Triticum aestivum
ACATAATCATTTCACTCTAGCCCATCACCCAGATGAACCAGACCTGACACGACTCTAAGCATAGCAGGCATAGCAATGTAGGAACAACACATACATATGGCTCAATCAACTCCTACACATGCTAGTGGGTTTCATCTAGTTACTGTGGCAATGACAGGTCATGCAGAGGAAATGGGTTCAACTACCGTAGCACACAGCAGTTTGAATCGCGTTGTCTTAATGCAGTAAAAGAGAGCAGGAGCGAGAACATGGGATTGTATCGATATGATCAAATGGTTGGTTGCTTGCCTGATGGTTCGATGCACGGATACGGTTCTTCGTTAGGGTAATCACGGTACTCCTCGGAGGCAGAACCTGTCGCAAAGGACATCGATACACAAGCATCACCAAACAATGTGCAACAATATGATGCATGCATGAAACATGGCAATATGAGTGTGTTGGGCTAATGCAACTAAAACCAGAAGGGTTTGAACAAATTTCAATCATAGATTCAAATTTCAAACTCAAACATGGCCTTTTAAAGTGCTTTTCCTTGTTCTGCTTAAAACATCAATTTAACTTGTTTGATCATGCATGAAAATAGTACAGATGGATAGATTGGATTTTTCTGATCATTTTTCATATATAATTTGTCCAATTTGGAGTTACAGAATAAAAGTTATGAATTTTTGAAGTTTAAATAATATTCTGGAATTTCCTGATTTAATTTAAATCCAGAAAATCAATTACCGCGTCAGCCTGACGTCAGTGTGACGTCAGCAGGTCAACGGAACAGGTCTGGGTCAAACCTGACAGTGGGTCCCGCATGTCAGGGTGATTATTTTAATTAAAGTTTAATTAAAACTAAACCTGTTTAATTAACAGGGCTGGGCCCCACCTGTCATTGACTCAGGGGAGTCAACCAGGGCCCACCCGGGGTCAAAGTCAAAGTCGGCTGCCGGCGTTTAGCCGCCGGCGAGCCCGACGCGGCGGCGGGAGTGGTTTTGGCCATTTCGGCCACCAAATGGACCGCGGAGACCACCGGAGTGGAGCTGAGGACAACCCGCAGCTCTTGGCGGAGCCCGTTGGGGTCGGGGTGGCCGGAGTTGACGGCGGCGAGCTCGGCTGCGGCCGCCGGGGTTCGGTCGTGCACGGGAACGGGGTTGGAGCTCGAAGTCGAGCGAAGCGAGGCGCTAGGGATGCTCTACGGGGTCTTGCGAACTCGTTGGACT
>NW_025280658.1:0-1214 GCF_018294505.1 Triticum aestivum
GGGTTAGGCGGGACGGGGGCCCTGGGGGGTAGCAATGCCACCGGAGCGTCGTACCGGGCCCTCATACATGCGGGGTGGTGTTGTGGCATGTCCGAAGAGGCGGCACGCGTCTCCGGGTTGTGGCCCCCCTCACGGACGGCAATGAAACGGTGGTAGACGTTCTGCGGTAACGATGCAGCGTGAATATTATTAAATACTTGGAGCGCGATAAAATCATGAGTTTTTTACACAACGTGGGCACATGTGCTATAGGACTGATGGTATTTTTTCATAATTTTTTGTGATGGAGAAGTATCTGAACACTTCCCTCTACGCGGATTGCTCTTCGCACGTCTACGACTGTGGCCGGCGGCCTTCGGGGGGTAGCATACCGTAAAATCTTGCGTAGGCGGCCTCTCACAAGTCTGGAAGTGTTGAGGCGGTTGCAAACGCCCAGCACACGTCTCCGGTGCGTGCCCCCCCTCACGGACGGCGCCGCCGCCGGCACCCGAAGGGGGGAAACGGACGCGTCGGGTCTACACGGAGTGGATGTAGCTGTGGGCCTGGCCCAGATGTTGCTCCCCGGTGTCCCTCTGGGCCGACCCGACACAACCGGGTGGAGAGGTCCACTGGTCAAAGCCCGTCCGTGCAAAGTCAAAGGGCTAGTTCCAGTGGTCAAACGCTACAGGGTTAGGCGGGACGGGGGCCCTGGGGGGGTAGCAATGCCACCGGAGCGTCGTACCGGCCCCTCATACATGCGGGGTGGTGTTGTGGCATGTCCGAAGAGGCGGCACGCGTCTCCGGGTTGTGGCCCCCCTCACGGCCGGCAATGAAACGGTGGTAGACGTTCTGCGGTAACGATGCAGCGTGAATATTATTAAATACTTGGAGCGCGATAAAATCATGAGTTTTTTACACAACGTGGGCACATGTGCTATAGGACTGATGGTAATTTTTCATAATTTTTTGTGATGGAGAAGTATCTGAACACTTCCCTCTACGCGGATTGCTCTTCGCACGTCTACGACTGTGGCCGGCGGCCTTCGGGGGGTAGCATACCATAAAATCTTGCGTAGGCGGCCTCTCACAAGTCTGGAAGTGTTGAGGCGGTTGCAAACGCCCAGCACGCGTCTTCGGTGCGTGCCCCCCCTCACGGACGGCGCCGCCGCCGGCACCCGGAGGGGGGAAACGGATGCGTCGGGTCTACACGGAGTGGATGTAGCTGTGGGCCTGGC
>NW_025280659.1:0-1214 GCF_018294505.1 Triticum aestivum
AACTATATGCTTTGATCAACTTATCAAAGCGTATATTCCAACTCCGAGATTCTTGCACCAGTCCATAAATGGATCGCTGGAGCTTGCACACTTTGTTAGCTCCCTTTGGATCGACAAAACCTTCCGGTTGCATCATATACAACTCTTCTTCTAGAAATCCATTCAGGAATGCAGTTTTGACATCCATCTGCCAAATTTCATAATCATAAAATGCGGCAATTGCTAACATGATTCGGACAGACTTTTAAGCATCGATACGAGTAAGAAAATCTCATCGTATTCAACACCTTGAACTTTGTCAAAAACCTTTTTCGACAAGTCTAGCTTTGTAGATAGTAACACTACTATCAACGTCCGTCTTCCTCTTGAAGATCCATTTATTCTTAATGACTCACCGATCATTGGGCAAGTCAATCAAAGTTTACACTTTGTTCTCATACATGGATCATATCTCAGATTTCATGGCCTCAAGCCATTTCGTGGAATCTGGGCTCATCATTGCTTCCTCATAGTTCGTAGGTTCATCATGGTCTAGTAACATGACTTCCAGAACATGATTACCGTACCACTCTGGTGCGGATCTTACTCTGGAAGACCTACGAGGTTTGGTAGTAACTTGATCTGAAGTTTGATGATCATCATCATTAACTTCCTCACTTATTGGTGTAGTAATCACTGGAACTGATTTCTGTGATGAACTACTTTCCAATAAGGGAGAAGGTATAATTACCTCATCAAGTTCTACTCTCCTCCCACTCACTTCTTTCGAGAGAAACTCCTTCTCTGGAAAGGACCCATTTTAGCAACGAATGTCTTGCCTTCGGATCTGTGATAGAAGGTGTACCCAACAATTTCCTTTGGGTATGAAGACGCACTTCTCCGATTTGGGTTCGAGCTTATCAGGATGAAACCTTTTTCACATAAGCATCGCAGCCCCAAACTTTAAGAAACAACAGGTTAGGTTTACTGCTAAACCATAGTTCATACAGTGTCGTCTCAACGGATTTAGATGGTGCCCTATTTTAAAACGTGAATGCAGCTGTCTCTAATGCATAACCCCAAAACGATAGTGGTAAAGAGATATCATAGATCGCACCATATCAAATAAAGTGCGGTTACGACGTTCGGACATACCATAACGATGTGGTGTTCCAGGTGGCGTGAGCTGTGAAACTATTCCACATTGTTTTAATTGAAGACCAAACTCGTAACTC
>NW_025280660.1:0-1214 GCF_018294505.1 Triticum aestivum
CCCCCCCCCACGGGCCAGTGCTCCTCTGAGTGTTGGTCCGAACTAGAGCCCTGTGCAGCGCCACCTCGGGGAAACTCAAGGTTTGGTTTTAGTTGTACGGATTGCTCATCTGAGTGTGCCCTGAGAAAGAGATATGTGCAGCTCCTATCGGGATTTGTCGGCACATTCGGGCGGTGTTGCTGGACTTGTTTTAACCTGTCGAATCATCTTGTTGTACCAAGATACCGAGTCTGATCGGTGTGTCTTGGGTGGAGGTCTATTCCTTCGTTGACCGTGAGAGCTTGTTATGGGCTAAGTTGGGACCCCCCTGCAGGGATTGATCTTTCGAAAGCCGTGCCCGCGGTTATGGGCAGATGGGATTTGTTAATGTCCGGTTGTAGATAACTTTAATTAAACTTAATTATAACGAAACAACCGTGTGTGTTACCGTGATGGCCCCTTCTCGGCGGAGTCCGGGAAGTGGACACGGTGTTGGAGTTATGCTTGCGCAGGATGTTCCTTTAGCTTCTCGCTCGTGCTTCGCCTTCTCTTCTCGCTCTCTTTTGCGTATAAGTTAGCCACCACATATGTGTTGACAACTGATTTTGGCAAAATACAGAGTGAAAGGGTTTTTCAGCATGAGAAAGTTTCATATCGTCGAGTGGGACAACTTTGATGTTTAGGCTATCGCCATTCGACCTCATCTCAGTGGCCGAAGCTATACTCCGAGTGACAAAATTTAATGTTCTGAGTGCTTTTGGGCCGATTATGCCCTCAATATGACCTCAGATGAAGGAGTGCTCTAAAGGAATTGTCTTCGTCTCGTCAAGACAATTGATTCTCATATATGAATCATCTCAATCCGAGTTCATATGCAAAAGTTATAGTCAATACGGTCTGGACAGGCCAGAGACCAAAATGTTACGCTTGACACCAGACACACGTTGATGAGTGTCTGATGCAAAGCGTGAGCAATTCGGCCTTCAAGATGGCCTTTAATTGAAAAACCTTCAGCACAGAAAAGTTTCGTCTCGTCGAGCCGATCGATTTTCATATATAATTCGTCTCAATCCGAGGTCATATGAGACTTGGGGAGACAAATCAAGATCAGGCTATGTTTTTGGTCGAGTGAAAACTCACCGGTCGAGTGAAAAGCTACCGATCGAGTAAAAGGTCGAGTGAAAACCCACCGATCGAGTAAAAGGTCAAGTGAAAACCTATCGATCGAGTAAAAG
>NW_025280661.1:0-1214 GCF_018294505.1 Triticum aestivum
GGCATTGCTACCCCCCAGTGCCCTCGTCCCGCCTAACCCTGTAGCGTTTGACCACGGGATCTACCCCTTTGACTTTGCACGGACGGGCTTTGACCAGTGGACCTCCCCACCCGGTTGTGTTAGGTCAGCCCATAGGAACACTTTGGAGCAACATCCGGGGCAGACCCACAGCAAGATCCCCTCCGTGTAGACCCCACGCGTCCGTTTGCCCCCTCCAGGTGCCGGCGGCAGCGCCGTCCGTGAGGGGGGCACACCCCGGACACGCGTGCCGGGCGTTTGCAACCGCGACAACACTTCCACACTTGTGAGAGGCCGCCACCGCAAGATTTGGCGGCATGCTAGCCCCCGGATGCCGCCGGCCACAGCCGTAGACGCGCGAAGGGCAATCCGCGTGGAGGGAATTTTTCGGATACTTCTCCATCACCAAAAATTATGAAAAAATACCATCGTTCCTATAGCACATGTTCCCACGTCGTGCAAAAAAAATCATGATTTTATCGCGCTCCGAGTATTTAGTAATATTGACGCCGCATCGTTACCGCGGGACGTCTACTACCGTGTCATCGCCGTCCGTGAGGGGGGCCACGCCCTGGAGACGCGTCCCGCCTCTTCGGACATGCCACCACACCACCTCGCATGTATGAGGGCCCGGTGCGATGCTCCGGTGGCATTGCTACCCCCAGTGCCCCCGTCCCGCCTAACCTTGTAGCGTTTGACCACAGGATCTACCCCTTTGACTTTGCACGGACGGGCTTTGACCAGTGGACCTCCCCACCCAGTTGCGTTAGGTCAGCCCATAGGAACACTTTGGAGCAACATTCGGGGCAGACCCACAGCAAGATCCCCTCCGTGTAGACCCCACGCGTCCGTTTCCCTCCTCCAGGTGCCGGCGGCAGCGCCGTCCATGAGGGGGGCACAGCCCGGACACGCGTGCCGGGCGTTTGTAACCGCGACAACACTTCCAGACTTTTGAGAGGCCGCCGGCGCAACGTTTCGCGGCATGCTAGCCCCCGGAGGCCGCCGGCCACAGCCGTAGACGCGCGAAGGGCAATCCGCGTAGAGGGAATTTTTCGGATACTTCTCCATCACCAAATATTATGAAAAAATACCATCGTTCCTATAGCACATGTGCCCACGTCGTGCAAAAAAAAAATCATGATTTTATCACGCTCCGAGTATTTAGTAATATTGACGCCGCATCGTTACCGCAGAAC
>NW_025280662.1:0-1214 GCF_018294505.1 Triticum aestivum
AAAACTGCGAGTGCCACAAAACAAGCCAGAATCGGCCGAAACTGCGAGTGTTGATGATCGACACGTAAACGCACCCCGGGGTTTGTTAATTGTGCAAGTCACACCCGGACCCCAAAACAGTGAGTAATAGTCCACGAAACGGGCCAGAATCGTCCAAAACTGTGAGTGTTCATGACCGACACCTAAACGCATTTTGGGGTTCAACAACTATGGAAATCGCTTCGGGACCCCTAAATGTTGAGTAATAGTCCACGAATCGCGTCAGAATTGGCCAAAACTGTGAGTATTGAGGACACACACGCAAACGCACCCCGGGAATTGTCAATCATGGAAATCGCTCTGGGACGCCAAAACGGTGAGTAATAGTGCACGAAGCGGACCAGAGTCGACCAAAATGGTGTGTTGATGACCGACATGTAAACGCACCACGGAGTTCGTCAATCATGGAAATCACTGCGGGACCCCCAAAACTAAGTAATAGTGCAAGAAACGGGCCAAAATCGGCCCAAACTACGATTGTTGATGATCGACAGGTAAGCGCACCATGGGGTTCAAGAACCATGGACATCGCTTTGGGGCCCCAAAACGGTGAGTATTAGTCCATGAAACGGGCAAGAATCGGCCCAAAATGCGAGTGTTGCTAACCGACACATAAACGCACCCCGGTGTTCGTCAATCATGGAAATCACACCGGGACGCCAAAACAGAGTAATATTCCAAGAAACGGGCCAGAATCGGCAAAAACTATGAATGTTGATGACAGACACGTAAGTGCACCTTGCAGTTCAACAACCACGGAAATCGCTCTGGGACCCCAAAGCGGTGAGTAAAAGTGCACGAAACGGACCAGAATCGGCAAAAATTGTGAGTGTTGATGACCGACACGTACACGCACGACGGGGTTCGTAAATCATGGAAATCACTCCGGGACCCCTGAAACTAAGTAATAGTCCAAGAAATGGGCCAAAATCGGCCCAAACTGCGATTGTTGATGACCTACATGTAAGCGCACCTTCGGGTTCAACAACTATGGAAATCGCTTCGATACCCCAAAACGGTGAGTAATAGTCCACAAAACGTGTCAGAATCGACAAAAACCACGAGTGTTTATGACCGACACGTAAACACACCCCGGGGTTTGTTAATCAAGGAAATCACTCCGGGACCCCAAAACAGTGAGTAATAGTCCATGAAACGGGCCAGAAACGGCAAAA
>NW_025280663.1:0-1214 GCF_018294505.1 Triticum aestivum
CCCAACCCAGGCTTTCAGAACAAGTCTTCGTCTCAAGCTCCAAGATCGAGTGCTCCGTATCACCGTCCGCTTTCAGAGGTCACGTGCAACAAGTGCCAACAGAAGGGTCACTATGCCAACAAGTGTACCAACCAGAGGCGTCTTCCTCCTCCTCCTCCTGTCAGATCGGCAAGTACAGCTGTGGTCAAGCACAATCCCAAGCACGCCAAGGTCAATATGGTGAATGCAGCTCAGGCAGAGGATTCTTCAGATGTGATCATGGGTAACCTTCTTGCTAACGATGTTCCTGCAAAAGTTCTTTTTGACACAGGTGCATCGCATTGCTTTATTTCCAAACCTTTTGCATCAAAGTATGAGTGTGATTATCAGTATCTGCAAAGTTCCTTGCAAATTGTGTCACCAGGCAAGCAGATGACAGCTAACACCTGCGTCCCTGAGGTTACTATCTCATTGGGTGACTACAAGTTCCTTTCTTCCCCAATTGTTCTCGGTAACTCGGATATTGATCTTATTCTCGGAATGGACTGGCTTTCTAAGCACAAGGCACATCTTGACTGTGCTGCCAGGCAGATTCAATTGACTCATTCGTCTGAGGATGTCATTGTCTTTGCCGCTCGGGATAATTCCATCCGGTTGTTTTCTCTTAATGAGAAGGGTGAATTGGATGCTATTTCGCAAATTCCTGTCGTTTGCGAATATCAAGACGTCTTTCCAGAAGAACTTCCAGGGATGCCTCCAAACCGGCCGGTTGAATTCGTTATTGAACTTGAGCCCGGTACGGAACCTGTGTGCAAACGTCCCTACAAGCTCGGCCCCGAAGAGTTGAAGGAGCTGAAGAAACAACTCGATGAGCAAGAAAGATTGGGTCTCATTCGGCCTAGTACTTCTCCGTGGGGTTGTGGTGTTCTTTTTGTGAAGAAGAAGGATGGATCGAGTCGACTTTGTGTTGATTACCGTCCAGTTAACAAGAAGACCATCAAGAACAAATACCCACTTCCCAACATCAATGAGCTGTTCGAACAACTCAAGGGTGCTCAAGTATTCTCCAAGCTTGATCTCCGTATGGGTTATCATCAGATTCGTATTCGTGAGCAAGATATTCCCAAGACGGCGTTCAGAACAAGCTTTGGTTCATATGAATACACCGTCATGTCTTTTGGCCTCGCCAACGCTCCTCCGACGTTCTCTCGCATGATGAACTTCATCTTCAACCC
>NW_025280664.1:0-1214 GCF_018294505.1 Triticum aestivum
CTAGATTTCAGCAAATCTGTTTGCTATGCTTTTGTGTGCAAAGAGGCATTATTTTCATTCGAGGACGTGCCTTCCTCTTTGCCTCCTGCTGTCACTAACATTTTGCAGGAGTTCGCTGACGTTTTTCCACAAGACGTGCCACCAGGATTACCGCCTATTCGAGGGATTGAGCATCAGATTGACTTAATTCCCGGTGCTTCACTGCCAAACCGTGCACCATACCGTACCAATCCAGAGGAGACGAAGGAGATTATGCGTCAAGTACAAGAGCTTCTCGACAAAGGTTATATACGCGAATCCCTTAGTCCTTGTGCTGTTCCTATTATTCTAGTGCCGAAAAAGGATGGTACATCATGTATGTGTGTTGATTGTAGAGGCATTAATAATATTACTATTCGTTATCGTCATCCTATTCCTAGGCTAGATGATATGCTTGATGAATTGAGTGGCTCTACAATATCTCCAAAGTTGATTTGCGTAGTGGCTACCATCAAATTCGTATGAAATTGGGAGATGAATGGAAAACAGCATTTAAAACTAAGTTTGGATTATATGAGTGGTTAGTCATGCCTTTTGGGTTAACTAATGCACCTAGTACTTTCATGAGATTAATGAATGAAGTTTTACGTGCTTTCATTGGACGATTTGTGGTAGTTTACTTTGATGACATATTGATTTATAGCAGATCTTTGGAAGAACATTTGGAACATTTACGTGCTGTTTTTATTGCTCTATGTGATGCACGTTTGATTGGTAACCTTGGGAAGTGCACCTTTTGCACCGACCGAGTATCTTTTCTTGGCTATGTTGTTACTCCACAGGGAATTGAAGTTGATAAAGCCAAGATTGAAGCTATTGAGAGTTGGCCGCAGCCCAAAATGGTCACACAAGTGAGGAGTTTTCTTGGCCTCGCTGGATTCTATAGGCGTTTTGTGAGAGATTTCAGCACCATTACTGCACCTCTCAATGAGCTTACAAAGAAAGATGTGCCTTTTCTTTGGGGTACTGCACAGGAAGAAGCCTTCACGGTATTGAAAGATAAGTTGACACATGCTCCTTTACTCCAACTTCCTGATTTTAATAAGACTTTTGAGCTTGAATGTGATGCTAGTGGAATTGGATTAGGAGGTGTGTTATTACAAGATGGCAAACCTGTTGCATACTTTTCTGAAAAATTGAGTGGGCCTAGTCTGAATTATTCTACTTATGATAAA
>NW_025280665.1:0-1214 GCF_018294505.1 Triticum aestivum
TACAATAATGATCTAGGAGTAGATCACTGGACAGCGGTCAAAATTATCCTTAGTGAAATAAGGATATGTTTCTCGATTATGGAAGTGGAAAAAGGTTCGTCGTAAAGGGTTACGCCGATGCAAGTTTGACAGTAATCTAGATGACTCTAAGTCTCGGTCTAGATACATACTGAAAGTGGGAGCAATTAGCTAGAGTAGCTCCATGCAGAGCATTGTTGACATAGAAATTTGCAAAATACATGTGGATCTGAATGTGGCAGACCCGTTGACTAAGATTCTCTCACAAGCAAAACATGATCACACCTTAGTACTCCTTGGGTGTTAATCACATAGCGATGTGAACTAGATTACTGAATCTAGTAAACCCTTTGGGTGTTGGTCACATGGCGATGTGAACTATGGGTGTTAATCACATGATGATGTGAACTATCGATGTTAATCACATGGTGATGTGATCTAGATTATTGACTCTAGTGCAAGTGGGAGACTGAAGGAAATATGCCCTAGAGGTAATAATAAAGTTATTATTTATTTCCTTATTTCATGATAAATGTTTATTATTCATGCTAGAATTGTATTAACCGGAAACATAATACATGTGTGAATACATAGACAAACAAAGTGTCACTAGTATGCCTCTACTTGACTAGCTCGTTAATCAAAGATGGTTATGTTTCCTAACCATGAACAATGAGTTGTTATTTGATTAACGAGGTCACATCATTAGTTGAATGATCTGATTGACATGACCCATTTCATTAGCTTAGCACCCGATCGTTTAGTATGTTGCTATTGCTTTTCTTCATGACTTGTACATGTTCCTATAACTATGAGATTATGCAACTCCCGTTTGCCGGAGGAACACTTTGGGTGCTACCAAACGTCACAACGTAACTGGGTGATTATAAAGGAGCATTACAGGTGTCTCCAAAGGTAGATGTTGGGTTGGCGTATTTCGAGATTAGGATTTGTCACTCCGATTGTCGGAGAGGTATCTCTGGGCCCTCTCGGTAATACACATCACATAAGCCTTGCAAGCACTACAACTAAGATGTTAGTTGTGAGATGATGTATTACGGAACGAGTAAAGAGACTTGCCAGTAACGAGATTGAACTAGGTATTGGATACCGACGATCGAATCTCTGGCAAGTAACATACCGATGACAAAGGGAACAACGTATGTTGTTATGCGGTCTGACCGATAAAGATCTTC
>NW_025280666.1:0-1214 GCF_018294505.1 Triticum aestivum
AGGCTACGGAGGTGACTTCTACGAGGACTACTACGGATCGGTCTGAGTTAGTGATAGTATCACTAGTTCGCACTAGCTGTGTCATCTATCGTCCCGCGTGACTCGTGGGATATGACCTAGTTTGTACTCCTTCCGGAGGTGTAGAAAAATAATGTATAGGAGCTTGGAATGCCTCCGATGAGATGTAATCCTTTTCTCACCGTAATAGTACTTTGTTTGGTCTTGTACTAAACCTTGTATGGTGTGTATGACGATGGAATAAAAGAAGCAGTTTCTGTATTTACCATGTCATACGGATGATCATCTTACATTCCGAATTATTCCTTACATTCTGTATCCTATGTCGGAATGTTATCGTTCTGACTAAATCTTGCCTTGTTACCTAGGATGGTCAACACGCGCGCTAACCCTGCTTCCCAAGAGCAGACCGAGGGCAGTGAAGGCAGGAATGAAAATCTGCCTCATCCTCCTTCACTAGCCGAGGTTATGATGGAAGCTGAGAGAAACAAGCGGGAGACAAACCGTTTGTTGGAGCGTATTGAACAGAATACAGCACACCATCAGAGGGCTAACGTGGTGTCACTCAGTGATTTTATCAAATTGCATCCACCCACGTTCCACCACTCCGTCGAGCCTCTCGACGCTGATGACTGGCTTCGCAGTATCTCTCACAAGCTGCGTTCCGCGCTGGTAGAGGAGGCTGACAAGGTCACCTTTGCTGCATATCATCTTGAAGGCCCCGCCAGTCTATGGTGGGAAAATTATGGAGCTATGCGCCCAGCGGGCCATGTCACAACTTGGGCTGAATTCAGCGAGGCTTTCCGTGAACATCACATTCCGGAGGGTCTCATGGACCGTAAACGTGAAGAATTTTGCAGTTTCACCCAAGGCCGACTTTCTGTGGATACCTATAGCAGAGAGTTTGGAAATCTCGCCCGATATGCAACTGAGGAAGTTTCTACTGACGCCAAGAAGCAAGCAAGGTTCCGTAAGGGCCTTAGTCCTGAGCTTCGCCGCGACCTCCGTCTGCATGAGTGCACATCCTTTTCGAAACTTGTCAACAAAGCCATCAGTGCTGAAACTGGTCAGACTGACTATGACGCAACACGCAAGCATGGACGTGACATGGGTTCCTCATCCGGTGCTGGTCCTCAGAAGCGCCGCGTGTGGGTACCCAACACCGCCCTGCCACCCAGGTTCACACCGAGGCCATC
>NW_025280667.1:0-1214 GCF_018294505.1 Triticum aestivum
AAAAAAATTCAGAGTGTGCTTTTCCCTTGTTTCCGTGCCGCGCCGTGATTTTGTTGGTGTTCTAGGCTCGCGTCTCTAGCACAGTCTAGCCTAGGACCAGCACAGTACCGTCGTTGAGCGTTTATTCAACTTTGCATCTCTGAATTGATTATTGCTGACCCTTTTTGCTACCATATTATAAGCCTTCCCAGCTCCACATACATCTACGTCGTGCGTTTGACTCTCCCTGGTAATCGCTCTATCCAAGCTTTGAGAGTTTTTGACTACAACGGTTGCCGATCACCGCCTGCTGCTGGGTAAGAACTGGTAAGAATTTGAGATTTGCTTGCCGGATTTGTGACACCCACCACCACCACTTCTTCGTAGTCTGTAGGATCATATTCTTGTGTGTTTCTATTGCTGCTAACCATGCCAGGATCACAAGCCGACGAGATTGACTGGGAGAATTTATCGAACAAGGAGCTTCATGATAAGTTTCAGCAAATGATGACTGAACAGGTGCAAGATGTGCTGAACAATTTTGAAGAGGCCATGGAGAAGATCACTGGCTTTGAGAAGACGTTCGAAACAAAGCTCGATAACAAGTTTAATGAATTGCTCGCGCGTCTTCCACCACCACCACCCGCTGCAGCTAACGCACCTCTCCAACAACAACAACGTCTGCCTCCACGTCGCGAAGCAGACCTCCGCCGAGCAAGCTGTGTTCCTCTTGCGTTTGGCCAAACTGTTGGTGCTGCTGTTGATACTTCTGTGGCTCCTGCTGCTGATGCGGAGGAGGATGATTATGTGGGAGACTATGAGGATGAGGTTGATCAAAATCAACACTACGTGCAGCCACCTGTACCACCACCAGCAGGTCGACCTCAGGTATATATTCGTAATGGTAGGCCTGCACCACCACCTCAGGTACGCGATGATGTCCATATTCCTAAACTGAAATTGAATATTCCACCATTTGAGGGTAGATATGTTCCTGATATATATCTTACTTGGGAGTTAGAAACTGAACAACGATTTACATGTTTACAATATCCTGAGGAGAGACGAGTTGCTGCTGCTGTTTGTGCTTTCACTAGTTTTGCATGTGTATGGTGGTCTGAACATTGTAGATTATATCCTATTCCAACTACTTGGGCTGCTTTGAAAACTGCTATGCGTACGCGTTGGGTTCCACCATATTATCAACGTGAATTGCTTCAAAAATTGCAGCGTTT
>NW_025280668.1:0-1214 GCF_018294505.1 Triticum aestivum
ACACAACCGGGTGGAGAGGTCCACTGGTCAAAGCCCGTCCGTGCAAAGTCAAAGGGCTAGATCCCGTGGTCAAATGCTACAGGGTTAGGCGGGACGGGGGCCCTGGGGGGTAGCAATGCCACCGGAGCGTCGTACCGGGCCCTCATACATGCGGGGTGGTGTTGTGGCATGTCCGAAGAGGCGGCACGCGTCTCCGGTGCGTGGCCCCCCTCACGAACGGCGCCGCCGCCGGCACCCGGAGGGGGGAAACGGACGCGTCGAGTCTACACGGAGTGGATGTAGCTGTGGGCCTGGCCCGGATGTTGCTCCAAAGTGTTCCTATGGGCCGACCTAACACAACCGGGTGGAGAGGTCCACTGGTCAAAGCCCGTTCGTGCAAAGTCAAAGGGCTAGATCCCGTGGTCAAACGCTATAGGGTTAGGCGGGACGGGGGCCCTGGGGGGGTAGCAATGCCACCGGAGTGTCGTACCGGGCCCTCATACATGCGGGGTGGTGTTGTGGCATGTCCGAAGAGGCGGCACGCGTCTCCGGTGCGTGGCCCCCCTCACGGACGGCAATGAAACGGTGGTAGACGTTTTGCGGTAACGATGCAGCGTGAATATTATTAAATACTTGGAGCGCGATAAAATCATGGGTTTTTTACACAACGTGGGCACATGTGCTATAGGACTGATGGTAATTTTTCATAATTTTTTGTGATGGAGAAGTATCTGAACACTTCCCTCTACGCGGATTGCCCTTCGCACGTCTACGACTGTGGCCGGCGGCCTTCGGGGGGTAGCATACCGTAAAATCTTGCGTAGGCGGCCTCTCACAAGTCTGGAAGTGTTGAGGCGGTTGCAAACGCCCAGCACGCGTCTCCGGTGTGTGCCCCCCCTCACGGACGGCGCCGCCACCGGCACCCGGAGGGGGGAAACGGACGCGTCGGGTCTACACGGAGTGGATGTAGCTGTGGGCCTGGCCCGGATGTTGCTCCCCGGTGTCCCTCTGGGCCGACCCGACACAACCGGGTGGAGAGGTCCACTGGTCAAAGCCCGTCCGTGCAAAGTCAAAGGGTTAGATCCCATGGTCAAACGCTACAGGGTTAGGCGGGACGGGGGCCCTGGGGGGGTAGCAATGCCACCGGAGCGTCGTACCGGGCCCTCATACATGCGGGGTGGTGTTGTGGCATGTCCGAAGAGGCGGCACGCGTCTCCGGTGCGTGGCCCCCCTCA
>NW_025280669.1:0-1214 GCF_018294505.1 Triticum aestivum
TGATTCATAAATGTTAATGAATTTAATAATATTTCAGAAAATGTTAATGAATTAAAAATTAAAATATCTCAACTTTCACAGAATAATTTTTTTCAGATAATATTTTTTATTTTATGTGTTTCCGATAATTGCATACCTTATTCTGTGCTATGTATATTCGATGCAAATTTTTTAAATATATTACAAACATTTTTATGTATTTTGAGGAAAATTTTCAATTTTTCTCAAAATAAGCGTTCAATATTTAGCTAATTTTTTGAACAAACTTTGAAGACAAATTTCAAACTAGATTGAACATAAAAATATTTTACATAGTCCATTCAACATTACCGAAACCAGACGAGTTTTTTCGAACATAAGCGATACGTAGTTCATACTTAGAACATTTAAAAAAAAATAACTACTCGTCGTCGTCGCTACCCAACAGATCGACGACCTCCCCGACGTCACCGCCGTCACCCCCGCCCTCGTCGTCGTCGTCGCTGTCCTGGGCCAGCCGCTCCCAGTCGATGACGTCGTCGTCCGACGACTCCGCCTCCGCCTGCGGGACCACTGGCGGAATCGCCGCCGCCGCCTGGATCGCTGCCGCCTGCTCGGCGGCCTCCCTTGCAGCCGCCGACGCGCGTAGGGCGACGAGGTAACCCGGCGTATCGTCGGGATCACCGTCCTCCCGAAGAACTAACTGCTCCGGCGGCAGTTCCACCTCCGGCGGGGCGGGGGGATCGGCGGGCGCCGACGCAGGTGCGGGAGGAGCCCGACGGCCGCGCGCTGCTGGACGGGGGCGCGGGACAAGAAGGCGGCGACGGTCGCCGACGAGGTCAGGCGTGACGCCGGACTCCGCCAGCCGGAACGCGCCGATGACGGCGGCGTACTCTTTGCCGTCCCAGAACGCGTGACGGCCGGCGATGTTGTTGCGGCCGCCGGCCGCTTCTCCTCGGCCGTGGCGCCTGGCCCGCGCGTCGGGTAGCCGTCCTTGTCGAGCTTCCAGTCGTGCGGAAGACGGCAACCCGGCGGCACGAGGAGCCCGAACCGGTGCAGCTCCTCCGTCTCCGGCGTACTCAGACTAGACGGCCACGCGCTGGGTCCGTCGTCGTCGCCGGTGCCGGAACTGCTGCCGCGGTGGAACGACATGTCGCCGGCGGGATTTTGGGAGGTGGAGACGGGAGAGGAGCGGTCTTTGCGTCGTCGGGCGGGGAGCGGTGTTTGCGGCGACG
>NW_025280670.1:0-1214 GCF_018294505.1 Triticum aestivum
CGATCAGACTCGGTATCCCGGTACAACAAGACATTTCGACAGGGTAAAACTAAACCAGCAACACCGCCCGAATGTGCCGACAAATCCCGATAGGAGCTGCACATATCTCTTTCTCAGGGCACACTCAGATGAGCAATCCGTACAACTAAAACCAAACCTCGAGTTTCCCCGAGGGGGCGCTGCACAGGGCTCTAGTTCGGACCAACACTCAGAGGAGCACTGGCCCGGGGGGGGGGGGTTAGAATAAAGATGACCCTTGAGTCTGCAGAACCCAAGGGAAGGTGGTAGGTTGTTAGTGCAAATGGTAAAACCAATGTTGGGCATTGCTGGAAGAGCTTTACTTAAGGCGAACTGTCAAGGGGTTCCCATTATAGCCCAACCGTGTAAGGAACGCAAAAATCCGGGAACATAACACCGATATGACGGAAACTAGGGCGGCAAGAGTGGAACAAAACACCAGGCATAAGGCCGAGCCTTCCACCCTTTACCAAGTATATAGATGCATTAAATAAATAAGATATATTGTGATATCCCAACAAGTAAACATGTTCCAACAAGGAACAACATCTCCATGTTCCAACAAGGAACAAACTTCAATCTTCACCTGCAACTAACAACGCTATAAGAGGGGCTGAGCGAAGCGGTAACATAGCCAATCAACGGTTTGCTAGGACATGGTGGGTTAGAGGTTTGACATGGCAATTTGGGAGGCTGACAAGCAAATGGTAGGCATCGTAGCATTGGCATAGCAAAAGAGCGAGCAAACTAGCATAGCAAAGATAGTAGTGATTTCGAGGGTATGATCATCTTGCCTGAGATCCTGCTAGGAAGAAGAACGAGTCCATGAAGAAGACAAACGGACGTAGTCGAACGAATCCTCACAACTCCGGAACGAAACCGAAGCTAACGAGAGAAGCAACCCGGAAAGAAACAAACAACATAGTAAACACACAAGCATAAACAAGTCATGATGCACAAACAAGTATGATGCATGTCCGGTTTAACGAGGCATGGCATGGCAAAGTGCAACAAACAATACTACAAGTTAAGTGGAGCTCAATATGCAACGAGGTGCATGTTGACGAAACACCACATCAATTATTTAGTTATCTCTCGTTTAAGCTACCCAACAATATTAACTGTTGTTAAACATGGCAAGAGGTGAAGCATAATTAAACTACACCATCTAAACAATTTAAATGGGGCAGGATATA
>NW_025280671.1:0-1214 GCF_018294505.1 Triticum aestivum
AAAGGAGGTCTTTGAAGTAAGGCAGATCCCATAAGCATGTTTTGTGAGTCCAGGCGTGCTTAGAATTATACCCCTTGAAGTACCCTGGACGCTCTGGATCTGGCTCGAGAGCGTTTAACTGATCCAGGGTCTGTTGGCCTGTCAATGCAGGTGGTGCAGAGTTTTTGACAACTCTACCTCTGATGAAGTTCTTCTTGTCTTTCCTGAACTTATGGCGAGGATTCAGGAACTGTCTATGCATGTCGAAGCAAGAAAACTTGCGACCGGCCTGAAGCCAACGAAACTCAAGAGCTCCCTTGCATGTGGGGCACGGGAACCTTCCATGCACACACCAGCCAACGAATAGCGCATACGCCGGCAAGTCATGCGTCGAGTACATGTACCAGACACGCATTATGAAGTTCCGTTTGCTATAGGCGTCGTATGTCTTGAACCCATTATCCGAGGCTTCTTGCAATTCGTCCTTAAGCGGTTGCATGTACACATTCATATTTTTTCCCAGATAGTTGGGCCCTGGAATTATCAATGTCAGGAAAATGTTCTTTCTTTGCATAATCTGTCCGGGGGGAGATTGAGTGGAAAGACAAATACGGGCCAACAACTGAATTGGGCTGCCGTGATACCAAACACACTGAACCCATCCGTGTTGATGCCGACTCGAGGATGCCTCGGATCCGCCGCTTTGTCACCATGTAATTCATCAAACTTTTTCCACGCAACACCATCCGATGTGTGTACAATCATCAGATTCCCATATGCATCTAGTTTAGTTCTTTTGCCCGTTTTGTGCCATGTCATCTGTCTGGCCGTCTCTTCGACCATGAAAAGACGTTGAAGTCTTGGTACGATTGGCATATACCGAAGAACACTAACGGGGATTTTGGTCTATGTCTTCTCACCCATACCGTTGTCTACCACAACATACCTGGAAGACTTGCAAATGGGACAATAGTTCAAGTCCGCATAGTCAAGCCTAAACAAGACACATCCTTTCTCACAGGCATGTATCTTATCATAGGGCATCTTCAGTGCACGGAGGATTTTGTCCGACTGGTACAGGTTTGCAGGCATTACATGGCCTTTGGGTAGAAAGCGTCCAAATACTGTCATCATTGCATCGTAGCATTCTCTGCCCAAGTTGAACTGAGCCTTCAGAGCCATTACTTGTGAGATGGCATCCAACTGACAAAGCTCAGTGTGCTCATGGAGCGGAC
>NW_025280672.1:0-1214 GCF_018294505.1 Triticum aestivum
ATCAACATTTGAAGTTTTGGCCGATTTTGGCCCGCTTCATGGACTATTACTCACTGATTTCAGGTCCCTGAGCAATTTCCATGATTGACGAAACCCGGGGTGCGTTTATGTATCGTTGATCAATAACCCTAGGTTTTACCGATTCAGGACTCTTTCATGGACTATTACTCACCGTTTTGCAGTCCCAAAGCGATTTCGATGCTTGTCGAACCCCAAGATGTGCTTACGTGCTGGTCGTCAAGACTCGTAGATTGGGCCGATTCTGCTCCGTTTCCTGGACTATTACTCAGTTTTGGGGTCCCGAAGTGATTTCCACGATTGATGAACACCGGGGTTCATTTACGTGTCGGTCATCAACACTCCCAATTTTGGCCGATTCTGGTACGTTTTCTGCACTGTTACTCACCGTTGTGGGGTCCCGGAGCGATTTCCATGATTGACGATCCCTGGGGTGCGTTTACGTGCCCGTCGTCAACCCTCACAGGTTTGGCCCATTATGACCCGTTTCATGAACTATTACTCACCGTTTTCGGATCCCAAAGCGATTTCCATAGTTATTGAACCCCAAGGGGCGTTACATGTCGGTCATCAACAGTCACAGTTTTGGCCGTTTCTGGCCCGTTCTGTCGACTATTACTCACTTTTTTGGGGTCCTAGAGTGATTTCCATGATTAACGAACCCCGGGGTGCATTTACGTGTCAGACATCAACACTCGCGGTTTTTGATGATTCTGGCCCGTTTCATGGACTATTACTCACCATTTTGCGGTCACGAAGCGATTTCCATAGTTGTTGAACCCCAAGATGCGCTTACGTGTTGGTCATCAACTCTCATAGTATTGGCCAATTTTAGCCCGTTTCGTGGACTATTACTGACTGTTTTGGGGTCCCGGAGTGATCTCCACGATTAACAAACCCCATGGTGCGTTTAAGTGTCGGTCATCAACATTTGAAGTTTTGGCCGATTTTGGCCCGCTTCATGGACTATTACTCACTGATTTCAGGTCCCTGAGCAATTTCCATGATTGACGAAACCCGGGGTGCGTGTATGTATCGTTGATCAATAACCCTAGGTTTTACCGATTCAGGACTCTTTCATGGACTATTACTCACCGTTTTGCAGTCCCAAAGCGATTTCGATGGTTGTCGAACCCCAAGATGTGCTTACGTGCTGGTCGTCAAGACTCGCAGATTGGGCCGATTCTGCTCCGTTT
>NW_025280673.1:0-1214 GCF_018294505.1 Triticum aestivum
CTGACGTGCTCCAGAGCGCGCAAATGGCCGGCACCCGCAGCTTTTCCTCGCGTCCTCACGCGCCCACTTGTGTCTAGCGGCTGCTCAGGGGAGTAAACAATGTGGGAAAGGCATTGGATGCCCTGGGGCTTGCCAGGAGTGAGAGAGAGGTGAGAGAATGGGAGGAAAGCTGTTGTCCAGAGGGGGAAAGTGAGGGTTTCACCTCCAAATAATTGAGCTGTGGATCAGCCATTGCTACTGGACGTGCAAGGGGACCAGGTGGGGCTGTGGTAACAAGTTGAGCTCATGGAGAATAGTGGAAGTGGCCAAAATAGGCATTTTAATTATCTGCCAGAAGGTGTTTGATGATGGTTTGGGCAAGTAAATGATTTGCATCTGCCATGAGACTCCATAGGGTGAAATGACACATATAATTAGGGCCTTCCACCAGTTTGGAGATCATTTGAAGAAAGTTGACAATGCAACTTTGGTAAACCCTAGGAATTAGGAGAAATGAACTTGTGTAGATTTAGTTGAGTAAATCACTTCTCCTTGATGCACCACTTGGTGTGGTGGCCTCATTTGGTTATGTGATCATGCTCACAAAAGTTGGGGTCAAGGAGAGAAAGTTGGTAATGCAAAGTTGTTCAAATATGGTTCTGGACAGAAAGAGTTTTGGGGCACTTTGATCAAGTTAACTTGCTCTCCAACTTGTGCCATTTGGTCTAGATGCATAATTAGACCATTTGAGCAAGTTCACAAGTTTTGAGAACATTTGGACATGTTTGGTAATGTAAAGTTGCTCAAACTTCAAAATGGACAGAAATGGTTTTGAGAGGTTTTGATGATGTTATCTTGTTCTCCAAGTCAGGAGACTTGGCAAGATCATCCAATATGTCATATGAGACATGATAGAATTTTCTTGGAATATTTGGAGAATATTTCCTTTGTAAATATTTCAAAAGCTTGAAATATCCAGAAAGGGTTTTAGAGGGATTTGACCAATATTTTGAACATGACCATGTGTTGAAACTCTTATATATGGACAATATATGTCCTATGAGTTTCCCTAAATTTTGTCAAATATTTTTGAAACAGTAAAGTAATTTTTCCTATTAAAGACCATTTCTGGCCTTAAGAAAAAGCTCTTAAATAAAATAGGAAAATAACTTTCAAAATTATATTTTTGTGGTTTCTGGTTATCCTATATCTAATAGGAGCCAAATACATTTTTA
>NW_025280674.1:0-1214 GCF_018294505.1 Triticum aestivum
ACAGGAAAAATATTCCACGCCAGACCGGTCACCGCTTCACGTGGCCATGTCAACTGTATCTCTGCCGAAGAAGCTCAAGAGGATCCCAACGTCGTTCTCGGTACGCTTCTTGTAAATTGCCACCCGGCATCTGTTCTTTTCGATACAGGAGCCTCTCATTCTTTTATATCCGAAAATTATGCTCGTTTGCATAACGTTGCATTCTGTGACATGCCATCCACTATGGAAATTTCTACCCCTGGTTCTAGATGGCAGACCTCTAGGGTAAGTTATGGAAATGAAATCCAAGTCGACAGACTTGTTTTTCTCGCGTCTTTGATAGCCCTTAAATCTTCAGATATTAATATCATTTTGGGTATGGACTGGATGTCAGCTCATCAAGCCAAAATTGATTGCTTCTCTAGGACTGTTCAACTCACCCATCCTTCGGGGAAGATAGTCAATGTCTTGACCCGAATAGCCAAGCAACAATTATATTCTCTTAACGCCAGCCCTTTGCCAGACCTTGAGGACATTCCGGTAGTCCGTGACTTCCCGGATGTCTTTCCAGAGGAATTGCCAGGTGTTCCACCTGACAGGGATGTTGAGTTCGTAATCGACCTCATCCCCGGAACTGTTCCGATTGCTAGAAGACCTTATAAGATGGCACCACTAGAACTAGCCGAGCTTAAGAAACAACTCGATGAATCCTTGAAAAGGGGTTTCATCCGCCCTAGTTCATCTCCGTGGGCTTGCCCCGTCCTATTCGTCAAGAAGAAGGATGGTACGGACCGGATGGTTGTAGATTACCGACCTATCAATTTGGTCACAATCAAGAACAAATATCCACTTCCCAGGATCAACGATCTGTATGATCAGCTCGCTGGATCCTCAGTCTTCTCCAAGATGGATTTGAGGTTGGGCTACCATCAAATCAAAATCAGAAACGGGGACATTCCTAAAACGGCCTTTGTTACTCGTTATGGCCAATACGAGTACACCGTCATGTCCTTCGGATTAACCAACGCTCCAGCCACCTTTTCTCGGTTAATGAACTCAATCTTCATGGAGTATTTGGATAAATTCGTCGTGGTTTACCTCGATGATATACTCATCTACTCCAAGAACGAGGAAGAACATGCCGAACATTTAAGGCTAGTGTTGAAGAAACTTCGAGAGCATCGCCTTTATGCCAAATTTTCTAAATGTGAATTCTGGTTGTCAGAAGTGACCTA
>NW_025280675.1:0-1214 GCF_018294505.1 Triticum aestivum
AGAGAGAGAGAGAGAGGGAGAGGGACCAACAAGGTTTTTGTGTCGGATGCGTGCGACATAATTGAAGATTTTCGGCGAGAGAGAGTGAGAGAGAGAGAGAGCGAACAGGAGTCCGGGAGAGGGGGAGGTCGCGTTTTATGCATCAGACTGATATAAACCATGTTTCGATATAAACTTGCATTCAAATATTTAAATTGGAGAACATGTTGTCTGCAATCCACACATGAACGGATATATGCGTATATCAAACAAGTTCATTAATTTGACTTTCAACATGTTCATGGAGTACTATAATATTGTACAACATGTTACTCGATTGAGGTGTTCAATTTTGGATTTAGTTCACTATTTTGACTTACTGAACGAGCTAGTTCATTGAATCGAGATTTTCATTTTGGGTTTCGCCTTTTTGAGTGGGTCAACTATTTGTCATATAGCAAATCGCTAGCAACAAGTATGTAAAAACACATTACTCCCGAGCATCATCTCTCCATCTAAAAAAGAAGTGGCAAGCTAATATTTCAAAATTTGATTCGAATCGACTTGGTAAGGTAGACGTGGATGCTCGTTCTCCCAAAATTTGAACGAACGGTTAAACATCCTCTTTGCTTGGTGGAATTCGCCGGAGCAAATAAATGGGAGACGTGAAATTACCGTCCTATGTGGGACACGCATAAATTGGCCCGTTGTACATCGAGGGTAGGTTCGTAACTTCATCCAAGCGCGCCTTCTCCTCGGTCGAAATGACATGTGCCGAATAATTCATAAACCATGGTCGGCAAAACACGCTCTCCTCGCCCGAAATAGCTCGCGCCCACTATTTCAAAACACGCTCTCCTCGCCCGAAATAGCTCGCGCCCACTATTTCAAAACACGCTCTCCTCGCCCGAATTCACTCGCACCCACTATAGTTCAAAACACGCCCTCCTCACCTGAAATCGCTCCCGCCCACTATTTGGGGAGAAGCGAAGTTACTCTACTATCCCCGACCCTCAGTACACAGACCCAAGCCGAGAAGCCTATAGGCAAGGGTAGAATTGTAACTCCCCCTCACATTTCAGACAAATGCGTCCGTAAGACATGGTTCCACTCCCCTCCCAATTCCCCCCCCCCATTCATACCTCGTGGGCGCCAAATCACCTTCTCCCCGGGAAGCTCCCTCCTCTGGAGCCGCGAAACCTCAGCCCCACCTCCATGGCGCCCCCCACCGCACC
>NW_025280676.1:0-1214 GCF_018294505.1 Triticum aestivum
GGCCAGCCGCCGCTGTGCAGCCTCCCTCGCCCAACCGAAAGCCTCCACGCGGCCTCCCTGCGTCGCCCCGCGCCTCTCCCCACGCTCCCCGCGCCGCTAGGCCCGTCCCAGGCCCGCCAAGCCCATCTGGGCCCGGGTCGGCCCGACCCCGCACTGCCGCCCGCAGTGCAGGAGCGCCCCGCTCCAAGCTCCTCCCGCACGCCTCGTGCCGTCCCGCCCGCCGGCAGCCTCGCCGGAGTGGTGCAGCCGTCCCCACCGGTGACCCCCAGGCCGGAGCCCCGCCTCCTCCTCTCTACCTTCTCCTCCTGCCCTTCTCGTGCTCACCTCGCTCTCTCTCTTCTCCTTGCAGGCCACCGCCGCCATGTCCTTCGTCACCGCCCGAGGCTCCCCTGCCGCCGCCGTCACCGGGAACGGATCCCCGACGCCCGGATCCAGCCTCCCCTCACCGGATCTGGCCTCCTCCGGCCATCCCTCGCCCCGCCACCGGCTTCCCTCGTCCCGCTGCCGCCGTCAAGCCTCGCCATGGCCTCTGCTTCCTCTTCAGCGAGCAGGAGCAGCCCGCTCGTCCCGCTCGCGTTGACCGCGGCCCAGCGCGTGGGCCAGCGCCCTGGCCCATCTTCCCCGTGGCCTGCCAGCCCCTCCCCCGAGCCGGCCCAAGAGCCCATGGGTGAGCAGCCCCAGCTCTGTTCAGATTCGGCCCACATAGTTTTTTTTTCCTGTTCAGCGATTTTACTAATTATCCAGGGAATTACAGATTTGCAGAAAAGTCCCTAGAGTTCATGCATTTAATAACTCATCAACCGTGCATCATATCAAAATGTTTTATATATGTAAAATGCTGGTTACTGATAGCTCCTCAGAGGAGGATTCAGAGACAGATGACCAGTCATATTTCCCCCCTGAGGTGCATGCCCTAACTTGGCAGGGTTATGTTACTCATATCGTGCGTATGGTATCTTGCATTGCTATGTCATTTGCTTAGTTTAGACATGCTTTGTGTGAATGCCACCTGTTTAGTGTCTAATAATCATATATGTGAATTATGCAATGCCATCTTGTTGCAAGACATTATATATGTGAATTATGCAATGTTATCTTGTTGCAAGGCATTATGATGTGAATTATGCAATGCCATGCTGTTTAGGTAAGCATCATATATGTGAATTATATCATGCCGTCCTTTTTTTGTATTTCTCATTGCTTTTGTCGACAAT
>NW_025280677.1:0-1214 GCF_018294505.1 Triticum aestivum
TTCGAGGACCGGATTGTGGTTCCGAAAGGTGATCTAAGGAAAGTCATAATGAACGAGGCGCACAATTCTCTCCTTTCCATTCATCCTGGAAGTACGAAGATGTATCATGACCTCAAGCAGTCGTATTGGTGGACTCGAATGAAGCGAGAAATTGCTCAATTCGTGAATGAATGTGACGTCTGCCGAAGAGTGAAAGCAGAACACCAACGACCAGCTGGTCTCCTCCAACCTCTTGCTATTCCGGAATGGAAGTTTGATCATATCGAAATGGACTTCGTGACTGGATTTCCAAAGTCCAAGCGCGGAAATGACGCTATCTTTGTTGTCATCGACAAGCTCTCTAAAGTGGCTCATTTCCTTCCTATCAAAGAATCCATCACAGCAGCTCAGCTGGCAGAGCTCTACACCTCCAGAATTGTCTCCTTGCACGGCATTCCACAATTGATTTCTTCAGATCGTGGAAGCATCTTCACCTCTAAGTTCTGGGACTCCTTCCAGAAGGCCATGGGCACTAACATTCGCTTCAGCACAGCTTTTCACCCTCAAACTAGTGGCCAAGTCAAGCGAGTAAATCAAATTCTTGAAGATATGCTCAGGGCTTGTGTCATTTCCTTTGGCATGAAATGGGAAGATTGTCTTCCTTATGCTGAATTCTCCTACAACAACAGCTTCCAAGCGAGTTCGGGCAAGGCCCCATTCGAGATTCTCTATGGCAGAAAGTGCCGTACTCCTCTCAATTGGTCAGAGACTGGTGAACGCCAACTTCTTGGCAATGACTTAATCACTGAAGCTGAAGAAATGTGTAAAGTCATCCGTGATAATCTCAAAGCCGCGCAATCGCGCCAGAAGAGCTACTATGATAGTAAGCACCGTGATTTGGCTTTCGAGATCGGAGACCATGTCTACCTCCGCGTCTCTCCAATGAAAGGCACTCGTCGTTTCGGTATCAAAGGGAAGCTTGCCCCTAGATACGTGGGTCCTTTCAAGATCATTGGCAAAAGAGGCGACCTCGCCTATCAACTTGAGCTTCCTTCCAACTTCGCGAACGTGCACGATGTGTTCCACGTGTCACAGCTCCGCAAGTGCTTCAAGACGCCTGAGCGCACTATCGACTTCGAAGAGATTGACCTCCAAGAAGATTTGTCTTATCATGAGCACCCAGTTGCTATTCTTGAAGAAACTGAGCGCAAGACTCGCAACAAGTCTATCAAATT
>NW_025280678.1:0-1214 GCF_018294505.1 Triticum aestivum
TAACAAGACCACTAGTTTCAAGAAAAGGGCAAAGGGATAGAAGGGGAACTTCAAGTAGAACGGCAAGCAAGTTGCTGCTCAAGTGAAGAAGCCTAAGTCTGGTCCTAAGCCTGAGACTAAGTGCTTCTACTGCAAAGGAACTGGTCACTGGAGGCGGAACTGCCCCAAGTATTTGGTGGATAAGAAGGATGGCAAAGTGAACAAAGGTATATTGGATATACATGTTATTGATGTGTACTTACTAGTGTTTATAGCAACCCCTCAGTATTTGATACTGGTTCAGTTGCTAAAGAGTAGTAACTCGAAAACGGAGTTGCAGAATAAACAGAGACTAGTAAAAGGCGAGGTGACGATGTGTGTTGGAAGTAGTTCCAAGATTGATATGATCATCATCGCACACTCCCTATACTTTCGGGATGAGTGTTGAAACTAAATAAGTGTTATTTGGTGTTTGCGTTGAGCATGAATATGATTTGATCATGTTTATTGCAATACGGTTATTCATTTAAGTTAGAGAACAATTGTTGTTCTGTTTACATGAATAAAAACCTTTTATGGTCATACACACCAACGAAAATGGTTTGTTGGATCTCAGTGATACACATATTCATAATATTGAAGCCAAAAGATGCAAAGTTAATAATGATAGTGCAACTTATTTGTGGCACTGCCGTTTAGGTCATATTGGTGTAAAGCGCATGAAGAAACTCCATACTGATGGGATTTTGGAATCACTTGATTATGAATCACTTGATGCTTGCAAACCGTGCCTCATGGGCAAGATGACTAAAACGCCGTTCTCCGGAACTATGGAGAGAGCAACAGATTTGTTGGAAATCATACATACAGATGTATGTGGTCCGATGAATATTGAGGCTCGCAGCAGGTATCATTATTTTCTGATCTTCACAGATGATTTGAGCAGATATAGGTATATCTACTTGATGAAACACAAGTCTGAAACATTTGAAAAGTTCAAAGAATTTCAGAGTGAAGTGGAGAATCATCGTAACAAGAAAATAAAAGTTTCTACGATATGATCGCAGAGGTAAAATATTTGAGTTACGAGTTTGGCCTTCAGTCAAAACAAAGTGAAATAGTTTCACTACTCACGCCACCTGGAACACCACAGCATAATGGTGTGTCCGAACGTCATAACCGTACTTTATTGGATATAGTGCAATCTATGATGTCTCTTACCAATTTACCACTAT
>NW_025280679.1:0-1214 GCF_018294505.1 Triticum aestivum
TCCTTGAAAAAGGGTTTCATCCGACCTAGTTCATCTCCGTGGGCTTGCCCCGTCCTATTCGTCAAGAAGAAGGATGGTACGGACCGGATGGTTGTAGATTACCGACCTGTCAATTTGGTCACAATCAAGAACAAATATCCGCTTCCCAGGATCAACGACCTGTATGATCAGCTCGCTGGATCCTCAGTCTTCTCCAAGATGGATTTGAGGTTGGGCTACCATCAAATCAAAATCAGAAACGGGGACATTCCTAAAACGGCCTTTGTTACTCGTTATGGCCAATACGAGTACACCGTCATGTCCTTCGGTTTAACCAACGCTCCAGCCACCTTTTCTCGGTTAATGAACTCAATCTTCATGGAGTATTTGGATAAATTCGTCGTGGTTTACCTCGATGATATACTCATCTACTCCAAGAACGAGGAGGAACATGCCGAACATTTAAGGCTAGTGTTGAAGAAACTTCGAGAGCATCGCCTTTATGCCAAATTTTCTAAATGTGAATTCTGGTTGTCAGAAGTGACCTATCTGGGTCATGTAATATCTGGTAAAGGTATTGCTGTTAACCCTGAGCGAGTTCAAGCCGTCCTTAATTGGACTCCACCTGAATCGATCAAGCAAGTTCGGAGTTTTCTAGGCTTAGCGAGCTATTGTCGCCGCTTTGTCGAGAACTTCTCCAAAGTTGCTAAACCTCTAACCGAACTCCTCAAGAAAGATAAGAAGTTCGAGTGGACTCCACAATGTGAGCACAGCTTTCAGGAACTGAAAAGACGCCTGACTTCTGCTCCCGTACTGGTACCGCCAGACTTCTCCAAGGACTTTGTTATCTACTGCGACGCCTCGCGACAAGGACTAGGTTGCATTCTCATGCAAGATCGACACGTAATTGCTTACGCCTCACGGCAATTGCACCCACATGAGGAGAATTATCCTACTCATGATCTAGAGCTTGCAGCCGTAGTCTATGCTCTTAAGACCTGGCGACATTACCTCCTCGGTAATCGTTGCGAAATATTCACTGATCACCAAAGTCTGAAGTACATTTTCACCCAACCGGATCTGAATCTCAGGCAAAGACGTTGGGTTGAATTGATCACAGACTTCGACTTAGGAATAACCTACACCCCAGGGAAAGCCAACGTCATGGCTGATGCGCTAAGTCGTAAATCTTATTGTAACAATCTGATGTTACAACAAAGTCAACCGCTTCTCCA
>NW_025280680.1:0-1214 GCF_018294505.1 Triticum aestivum
TTTATGTTTTTCTTTTTCATTTTTTAGTCAGAATTGTGTGATGGCTTCTTTAATGGAAAAATGTTTTGCCATGGTGCAGTTGTTTAAAACAATCATTACTCTTAGCTACTATTCAGATCTGTGGATTGAAACTCAAGTGCGATTCAGGCAAGTGTGCAAATGGATCTGTCATGGACAACCCATGGCATTCATGTCAAAAACAAAATTGCAGCTACCAGGGATCATGCATTCATATATACTGCCCGTTCTATTTGGACTTCTTTCAGCCTAAGCAGGAGGGGAACTGGGCCATGGTCCAGTCCAGCTCAAGTACATAAGGGTGCATATTTGGCTTGAATTGTTGAAGACCACCAAACAATCAATACCACTTGGGCATGAGAGTGATGCTCAAAAAAAAAAACTAGGGCATGAGAGAACCTTCTTCTAAGTCAGGTACATGTATTTACAGGGGTAAAGTTTTTCTTTGGCAAAAAGGATCCATATCTATTATAAAGGTTCACCAAAAGTAGAATTACAAAGCACCAGATATATGATAAAAATTACATCGACGACCCTTAACGGCCGAACGACCACTACGACCACCAGAACGAGCCGCCGGATTGTCGGTGTCACCGCTCCCATATTGCCGCCGGTCTGACCTTGCCGGTGACAGCTGAAAAGTCTTTGTGCAGATGTCCTTAATTAAGGACTAACGCCTGGGAGCTCCAGTTATCGAACTGACCGTGGTTAGAGGGAGGAATCGAGGAGATGCTAAAACACTTGGACCTCAATGATGAGCAACTTGATAATGTTGTTCTTGGGCGACTAAGGTGAAATGATCAAGGAACATGCAAGATGGAAAGCACAACACGAGCAAAATCGTTCACTTTGGGTGCTATGTTCGGTGATACTGAAGTACGTGTGGACTATAGTGCATGAACCAAAGTATGGAGAGGCAGGTGAAAACTTCCACCACAAGAAGCCCATGTCACCAAGTGGGAGCCCAAGCCACATCCCACCCGGAGTACCATTTCATCCCTCACATGCCCACCTACTACGGTGGCGAACACCCCTAGTCTGTGATTACCATCTACCACCCTCCCACCCAACATTGATATCCGCACGGTTTCATGTTGCTCTCGCATGCACGACTCGTTTGGTTCCTTTATCATTCTTTGCCATGTTTTACGCATATGCTTAACTCAACACCTCATAATAACAGAGTTATGTGTGTG
>NW_025280681.1:0-1213 GCF_018294505.1 Triticum aestivum
GATTTCCACGATTCACGATCCCGGGGGTGCGTTTACGTGCCCGTCGTCAACACTCATAGTTCTGGCCAATTCTGACCCATTTCGTGGACTATCACTCACCTTTTTGGGGTCCCGAAGCGATTTCCATAGTTGTTGAACCCAAAGATGCACTTACGTGTCATTCATCAACACTCGCAGTTTTGGCCGATTCTCGCCCGTTTTGTGGACTATTACTCGCAGTTTCGGGTCCCGGAGGGATTTCCACGATTGACGAACCCCTGGTGCATTTATGTTTTGGTCATCAACAATCGCGGTTTTTGTCGATTATGTCCCTTTCGTGGACTATTACTCACCGTTTTACGGTCCTAAAGCGATTTCCATTGTTGTCGAACCCCAAGGTGTGCTTTCGTGTTGGTCGTCAAGTCTCGCAGTTTTGGCCGATTCTGGCCCGTTTCTTGGATTATTACTCAGTTTTGGGGTCCCGATGTGATTTCCACGATTGATGAACCCCGGGGGTGCGTTTATGTGTCGGTCATCAACACTCACAATTTTGGCCAATTCTGGCCATCTCGTGGACTATTACTCACTGTTTTGGGGTCCCGGAGTGATTTCCACGATTGACGAACCTCTGGGTGCGTTTACGTGTCGGTCATCAACACTCGCAGGTTTTGTTGATTCCGACCCATTTCGTGGACTATTACTCACCGTTTTGGGGTCCCAAAGAGATTTCCATTTTTGTCGAACCCCAAGGTGTGCTTGCGTGTTGGTCGTCAAGACTCGCAGTTTTGGCCGATTTTGGCCCGTTTTTGAACTATTACATAGTTTTGGCATCCCGAAGTGATTTCCACGATTGACAAACCCTACGGTGCGCTTACGTGTCGGTCATCAACAATCGCAGTTTTGGCCGATTCTGGTCCGTTTGGTGCACTATTACTCACCGTTTTGGGGTCCTAGAGCGATTTACACGATTTGCGATCCCCGGGGTGCGTTTATGTGTCGGTTATCAACACTCACCATTTTGCCCAATTCTGGTCCGTCTCGTGGACTATTACTCACCGTTTTGGGGTCCCAGAGCGATTTCCACGATTCACGATCCCGGGGGTGCGTTTACGTGCCCGTCGTCAACACTCATAGTTCTGGCCAATTCTGACCCATTTCGTGGACTATCACTCACCTTTTTGGGGTCCCGAAGCGATTTCCATAGTTGTTGAACCCAAAGATGCACTTACGTGTC
>NW_025280682.1:0-1213 GCF_018294505.1 Triticum aestivum
TACATACATGACACATGTGATGACTAAAGTCGGGTCGGCTCGTAGGAGTACCCGCAAGTGGATCTTTGTGGCGGAGCGACAGGGCAGGTTGAGACCGCCTAGGTGAGAGGTGGGCCTGGCCCTGGTCGGCGTTCGCGGATACTTAACACGCTTAACGAGATCTTGGTATTTGATCTGAGTCTGGCCATTTGGTCTATACGCACTAACCATCTACGCGGGAGTAGTTATGGGTATCCCGGCGTCATGGTATCAGCCGAAGCCTTCTTGACGTCAGCGACTGAGTGGCGCGCGCCGGATTGGACTGGAACGCCACTAGGCTAGGTCTGCTTCCGGCCGCGTACGCAACGTGCAGGTGTGCATAGGGCGATGGGCCCAGACCCCTGCGCGCATAGGGTTAGACCGGCGTGCTGACCGCTCTGTTGTGCTTAGGTGGGGCTGCGACGCGTTGGTCTTACGAGGCCGGGCATGACCCAGAAAAGTGTGTCCGGCCAAATGGGATCGAGCGTGTTGGGTTATGTGGTGCACCCCTGCAGGGAAGTTTATCTATTCGAATAGCCGTGTCCCTCGGTAAAAGGACGACCCGGAGTTGTACCTTGACCTTATGACAACTAGAACTGGATACTGAATAAAATTACACCCTTCCAAGTGCCAGATACAACCCGGTGATCGCTCTCTAACAGGGCGACGAGGAGGGGATCGCCGGGTAGGATTATGCTATGCGATGCTACTTGGAGGACTTCAATCTACTCTCTTCTACCTGCTGCAAGATGGAGATGGCCAGAAGCATAGTCTTCGACAGGACTAGCTATCCCCCTTTTATTCTGGCATTCTGCAGTTCAGTCCACTGATATGCCCCTTTACACATATACCCATGCATATGTAGTATAGCTCCTTGCTTGCGAGTACTTTGGATGAGTACTCACGGTTGCTTCTCTCCCTCTTTTCCCCCTTTCCTTTCTATCTGGTTGTCGCAACCAGATGTTGGAGCCCAGGAGCCAGACGCCACCGTCGACGACGACACCTACGACACTGGAGGTGCCTACTACTATGTGCAGGCCGCTGACGACGACCAGGAGTAGTTAGGAGGATCCCAGGCAGGAGGCCTGCGCCTCGTTCGATCTGTATCCCAGTTTGTGCTAGCCTTCTTAAGGCAAACTTGTTTAACTTATGTCTGTACTCAGATATTGTTGCTTCCGCTGACTCGTCTGTGATC
>NW_025280683.1:0-1213 GCF_018294505.1 Triticum aestivum
TGGCGTGAGGCAACTCAGAAGGCTACAGGAAGAGATCGTGGTGATACTATGCGAGCTTGAGATGTACTTCCCGCCCGCATTCTTCGACGTTATGGTGCATCTGCTGGTCCATATCGTGGACGATATCATCCAACTCGGGCCGACGTTCCTGCACAGCATGATGCCGTTCGAAAGGATGAATGGTGTCATCAAAGGATACGTTCGCAACATGTCACGTCCAGAGGGAAGCATAGCCAGGGGCTTTCTGACCGAAGAGTGCATCTCCTACTGCATGAATTATCTAGGCATCGAGAACCCCGTTGGTCTGCCCGTCAACAGGCACCTCGGCAGGCTCGCTGGATGGGGTCACCGTGAGGGTCGCCGCGAAATGCATGTCGACTTCGAGGGTCGACTCGCCGACTTTGAAAGAGCAAACCTAGTTGCGCTACAACACATAGACGTGGTCGATCCTTGGGTGGTAGAGCACAAAAACCTTTATTAAGAAGACGTACAATGACCGAGGCCAACAGAGGACGGACGGAGATATACTCAAAGAGCACAACGCATGTTTCACGCGTTGGTTCAAGCAGAAGCTTCTGTCGTACCCTTTACATGAGGATTCTTCCGCGGAAGAACAACTCATATTCGCCTTGTCACAGGGCGCCGAGCACAACCTGATGACCTATGAGGCGTACGATATCAACGGCTACACATTCTACACCGAGGCCAAGGCCATGAAGAGCGATGGTTATCAGAACTCCGGGGTAACGATGGAATCCTACACCGGTAACGACAAGGACAGATACTACGGAAGGATCGAGGAGATCTGGGAGCTGAGCTACGCTGGAGAGAAGGTCCCGATGTTCCGTGTCAGATGGGCCAAGAGCGTCCTAAAAGAAGACCGGTATTTCACCACCATGGTTATACCCGAAGCCAAATCCAAGACCGCAGGCGCAAACGTCACCGCGAAAAATGAGCCATGGGTACTGGCTTCCCAAGTGGACCAATGCTTCTTCATTACCGACCCGTCAAAGCCCAGTCGTGTTGTCGTGAGGAGAGGCAAAAGGAAGATCATCGGAATGGATGGAGTAGCCAATGAGCAAGACTTCGACAAGTACGGCGACCCGAGAATCGAACATGACGACGATGATGAAGTACCAGCATACACCACAAGAAGAAGCAGGACCACCCTACCTAAAGGACGTCCGTTCCACAGAAGAACTCCATTTGCGAA
>NW_025280684.1:0-1213 GCF_018294505.1 Triticum aestivum
CCGGTGGTGGATGCGAGTATGCCAGCGATAGCTCGTTTCGGCCTCGGACGGAACTGTTGACGGTGGCGCCCATGGGCGTTGTTACCTCGCTTGAGGCATTGTGAGGCGAGTCTCAGTCCCTGTGTACTCTGGGGAAACCCTAGATTTGGGCTTTCCAAATCGGATGATGGTGAAGTTCCTGAGTTGTGACCCCCATGGGGGCATCATCTTGGGAGCCATACATCGGCTGGAGGGACAAGTGTTGGGGTTTCGGTGGCTGGGCGCAGGTCCCCGCATACTTCTCGTGCAGTGGCCAGGTGGAGCGGCGTGACATCTATGGCATCAATAGTGATTCTGTACGTCATGGTGCATCGAGGTCTCGGTGCTGGACACCGTGTGATGAGCGTGTGCAGAAGGGTAGCGTTGTCTGGCATCGTGGTGGCATCGACAACAAAAGAGATCTGACATGATCAATACATTGAGTACGCCTGATGATGGGACGACAGAAGGTGCTGATGACGGATTCTAGAGAGTGCGCATGTGGTTGGTGCTCCCGGCTAAGAGGCAGACGGTTTGGTGAGGCCACCAGTTTTTGTGGTGTGTGTTGGCAAGAGGTCAGGACACATCATCAACCTTGTAGAATAATTTCTTTTGCAAGGCTTTGTTGAATAATTTAATAAATATGATTGTGTACATCGCTCAACACAGAGGCCGGAGGTTATCCTCCTTTTCGGAAAAAAAATCCTTGATTTTCAAGGCTTATTTGAACAAATTCGAAGGTTTTAATACCTAAAGCATCAAATATCTATATATACTTTTTTTCTTTCTTTTCTTCTTCCTTTTCTTCTTCTACTAATAAAGAAAATAGGTATTCTTGGTCCGTCATGCTATTTTCCAGAAAACTTCCCGATGTTTCCAGTAATCAATCCGTAGTCCATTTTTAAGTCAAATTTTCGCTTTTGCAGAAAACCCAGATGTTATAGGTAATCAGCCCACAGGGCAATTTGAAGTCAGATTTTCGCTTTTGTACGAAACCGCTGATAATTGGTTGATTAGAAAATATGTAGAACCTGAATCTGTTGTTATTTTACCTGTTAACCACTTTCAAAATGTTATTTAAGGTGCAACCTTAATCAATAGCGCATGCCACAGGCGGAGGACCCGGTAGGGCAAGGATGGGCAGCCGCCCTACCTTGATTGGTGCAAAACCAGGTTTTTTTTAGGATTTTTTTTT
>NW_025280685.1:0-559 GCF_018294505.1 Triticum aestivum
ATGAAAAATAATAAATGAAGTCAGAAAGGGTTGAAAATTGATGATGTGGCTTTGAATGGTGCATTTTGAACACAGAAAAACTATGGAGTTCAAATAAATTCAAAAACAGAAATCCCTTTGTAACAGACGAGTTTCCATATGAAACCCTGATACTACGAAAGAGATTGTCTATTTTGTACACGAAGTGCATCCAGTTTTTGCCGTAAGCCTCTCTACTTTCTTGCACATGCTATGTGGGTGAAATGATGATACCATGCCAACTTTCAACCTTTTCAGAGTTCATTTGTAGTGCTTTTCAATTTCAGGGTCTTATAGCTGAAACAAACAGTAAATGCACGAAACATAACAAATGAAGTCAGAAAGGGTTGAAAATTGATGATGTGGCTTTGAATGGTGCATTTTGAACACAGAAAAACCATGGAGTTCAAATAAGTTCAAAAAAAGAAATCCCTTTGTAACACACGAGTTTCCGTATGAACCCTGATACTTCGAAAGAGATTGTCCGTTTTGTACACGAAGTGCATCCAGTTTTTTCCATAAGCCTCTCTACTTTCTTGCA
>NW_025280685.1:644-1213 GCF_018294505.1 Triticum aestivum
AGAAAGGGTTGAAAATTGATGATGTGGCTTTGAATGGTACATTTTGAACACAAAAAATATGGAGTTCAAATAAGTTCAAAAAAATGAAATCCCTTTGTAACAGACGAGTTTCCGTATGAAACCTTGATACTTCGAAAGAGATTGTCCGTTTTGTACACGAAGTGCATCCAGTTTTTGCCGCAAGCCTCTCTACTTTCTTGCACATGCTATATGGGTGAAATGATGATACCATGCCAACTTTCAACCTTTTCAGAGTTCATTTGTAGTGCTTTTCAATTTCGTGGTCTTATAGCTGAAAAAAATCAGTAAATACACGAAAAATATCAAATAAAATCAGAAAGGGTTGAAAATCATAAACAACTTTTTTGTTACAAACTTTGATAGCAAAAAGAATTAACATAAAATAAAATAAATAAGTAATTAGAAACAAAATAATATAAACTATAATAAAATATATAAGTAGAAACAAAATAAAATAAAATAAAATAAACTTTAATAACATAAATGAAATTTATGAAACTAAAATTATCAAAGTATTTTCTGTTCAAAACATTATAAGCAACCTCTAC
>NW_025280686.1:0-1213 GCF_018294505.1 Triticum aestivum
AAACGACCCACCCAGCGGGAGTATTTAACCAAAAACTACCACAATTGACGGAAACGTGACGAAAAACTACCACTCTACGATTTTGTGCGAAAAACTATCAAATTTTTCCTAAACCGTGGAAAAAAACTACCAAGTCGCGAAAACGCTCGCTTAGCCCGCGCTGACCCCGAATCTGACCGGCGGGGCCCGCCCGTCAGGTGCCAACATGGCATGTTTTTTGCAGAAAGCCCATTACGTTGTATGTAATCACAAAAATGCCCATGTTTTTTGCATAAAACCCCCCTGCTTTATACGTAATCACATAAATACCCGTCATTTTTGCGGAAAAATGTTAACGTGAGAGACTTTTTTTTTGTTCGGACTTGTTTGAATGTTTCCAACGAACTGGACAAATAAATAAACTAAACGACCCACCCAGCGGGAGTATTTAACCAAAAACTACCACAATTGACGGAAACGTGACGAAAAACTACCACTCTACGATTTTGTGCGAAAAACTATCAAAATTTTCCTAAACCGTGGCAAAAAACTACCAAGTCGCGAAAACGCTAGCTTAGCCCGCGCTAACCCCGAATCTGACCGGCGGGCCCGCCCGTCAGGTGCCAACATGGCATGTTTTTTGCAGAAACCCCCCTTACGTTGTATGTAATCACAAAAATGCCCATGTTTTTTGCATAAAACCCCCTGCTTTATACGTAATCACATAAATACCCGTCATTTTTGCGGAAAAAATGTTAACGTGAGAGACTTCTTTTTTGTTCGGACTTGTTTGAATGTTTCCAACGAACTGGACAAATAAATAAACTAAACGACCCACCCAGCGGGAGTATTTAACCAAAAACTACCACAATTGACGGAAACGTAACGAAAAACTACCACTCTACGATTTTGTGCGAAAAACTATCAAATTTTTCCTAAACCCTGGCAAAAAACTACCAAGTCGCGAAAACGCTCGCTTAGCCCGCTAACCCCGAATCTGACCGACGGGGCCCGCCCGTCAGGTGCTAACATGGCATGTTTTTTGCAGAAACCGCCCTTACGTTGTATGTAATCACAAAAATGCCCATGTTTTTTGCATAAAACCCCCCTGCTTTATACGTAATCACATAAATACCCGTCATTTTTGCGGAAAAAATGTTAACGTGAGAGACTTTTTTTTTGTTCGGACTTGTTTGAATGTTTCCAACGAACTGGACAAATAAATAAACTAAAC
>NW_025280687.1:0-1213 GCF_018294505.1 Triticum aestivum
TAGCCTCTCTTACCGGGAAATGTCTCCTAGTGTTTCCACTGAGCCATGGTAGCTTGCTACTGCTCCGGAACACTTAGGCTGGCCGGCATGTGTCCTTCTTCGTTCCTGTGTCTGTCCCTTCGGGGAAATGTCACGCGATGAATACCGGAGTCCTGTTAGCCTGCTACAGCCCGGTTCACCGGAGTCCTGCTAGCCCAGTGCTACAGCCTGGATTCACTCGCTGATGACCGACACGTTCGATGCTGGGTCATGGATGCCTGTCCCTGTAAGTTTGTGCCACTTTGGGTTTACGACTAGCCATGTCAGCCCGGGCTCCTTATCATATGGATGCTAGCGACACTGTCATATACGTGTGCCAAAAGGCGCAAACGGTCCCGGGCAAAGGTAAGGCGACACCCGTGGGAATACCGTGCGTGAGGCCGCAAAGTGATATAAGGTGTTACATGCTAGATCGATGTGGCATTGAGTCGGGGTCCTGACAGCGTTGGTATCAGAGCTTGACTGCCTGTAGGATTACCAAGCCAAACTGGTCGAAGTTGAGTCTAGAAATTCTTTAGTTATATAAGGGAATTGATTGTGGGATGGAACGTAAGGCTCTTTTTACTCCTTATACCTCATGCCCTTCTGATCTGAGTCATCTTATCTTTCCTGCGGGGATTAAGAACTAGGCTATCTCTTCTTTCTATTAGGATCACGTGTTACTAATCAGTAGACTTATAAGATTGTGGGATTTAAGTCTCAGTTCAGTTCCTACTACTTCCGTATGTTAATTGTTGATCTCGGAACCTTGATATTGTGCTTCTGAGTGGTTATGCCACCATTTTTGTGATTGTCTCAAATCTTTTTGAGCAATTATAGCCGTTATGCTGTCCGAGTCATCCCAGGTTTCTAAATAGTCCGATGCATTTGCAAATCCCTTCCTTCTGTTTCCGATGTTCTCATGGGCCAGATTAACCACACTAATCGGTGTGTTGAGGTAATTATTGCCTCGACATATATGTTGGAATTATTATTATGACCCTAAGTGCTTAGGGGATCATCTAGTGGTCTAGCCATGATTTGTGTCCTAGTGTGAAGATTCTGGCCTTTATTCTCGGAAGCATCCCGTGATGCTACTTAGTAGTAGGTATTCTACTCCTGGGTTCTGAACCCGAGATTCACTCTACCTACTTCATGTTGATAGTAATTGCTAGTGCCTTTAGGATATTAGTAA
>NW_025280688.1:0-1213 GCF_018294505.1 Triticum aestivum
GGCGAAGACCACCGGAGGTAGCCGCTGCCCCGCCCCGATCCGGTTTTCCCTAAAAACCGATCCGTTTTTTAAAAAAAAAACAAAAAAAAACTAGATTGGTTTTTTTTGGTTTTCTTATTTAACGAACGTTCACCGAACCGTTCGTTTCAATGAATGTGTTCGTTGGATTAGTTCTGTTAACGAACGTCCGTTATTTAAACCGTTCGTCGTTTTTCTTTTAATCGGATTTAATCTGTTATTTTTCTGATTCGATTTCCGATCCAATTTTCAAATCTGTTTTATTTCTTGCTCGTTTATCGGAATCAGGTGATTCAAACGCCTGGAGTTTCGTAACGAAACCGCCGTTCCAACTAACCAACTTTCACAGAGTTTTGCTACTGTGAAATTTTGACCTAATTTCAGATTTCTAAACCGAGTCGTTCTCTCTCGAGTTCCGACTTTCGATGCCTTATTTGATTCGATTCTTTTGCAACCAGGGTTCTTAAGTGAATTCTCTGGTTAGATCTTTTATTCGAGATTTCCCTGTGCATTAGATGAGTACTTATTGTATGCTTGTTGTTTGTCTGCGTTAGATCACCCGGAGTGCGCCGCTTGTTACTTCGAATCTCTAGGTCACGCGGATCATCAGCAAGGCAAGTAACACTTGATCATATCTTTCCTACTACCCAGTTTTATTGCATTAGATCCAACCCCCAAACACTTGCATTGTTAGGATCTAATTAAATTGTGGGATTGGGAAGTAGAAATGAGGTAGTACCTATTACCTGTATTAATATGAAACCTTTGGGAGTTACTCTACGTTTGCTTATATCGCCATGCTATGCTAGTAGACGTGGATTGGGTGAGTGATATCCATGACAGATGTGAGTTGATAATTTTAATGGTTTATCTAAGGTGGCAACTTAAACACACATCTGGGTGGATTGAGGCACCTGATGTCTATCAGGACTTGCCTGTTTATTTTTGGACCGCCACCCAGGCTCTAAGGGATCATAAGATCTTTCATGCTAGAAACTTCCGTGTGCAGCCACATGCTACTATGGGCTCTAGCATAGTTGACTAAGTTGTGCGAACTCTTACGGGGTGGACTAGCAGATGTAGGGGATGTAGGTGTACCGGTCTACCCCACATGTAAGGTGCTAGTGCTTCTGAAAGACTATGTCTCGGTCATCCGTTTCTCAAACACCATGTAGTGCGAGAAAACAAACGGAGG
>NW_025280689.1:0-1213 GCF_018294505.1 Triticum aestivum
AGTATTTATTCATTAGGCTCCGAAGAGCCAGATATTACAAACATGGGTCTCATGACCCAACATTCAGAGCATACAAGTCAAAGCACATGCGGAAGCTTAACATGTCTGAGTACAGACATCTACAAATGAAAAAGGCTGAGAAGCCTGACTATTTACTAGATCCTGCCGAGGGCACAAGATCGTAGCTGAGGTATCAAGCTAAACGTCGAAGACCACACGGAACTACTAGCGAGACTGACGTCTCTCTGCAAAACATAAAATAAGCAAACGTGAGTACAAATGTACCCAGCAAGACTTACATCAGAACTATCTACATATGCATCGGTATCAACAAAGGGAGTGGTGGAGTTTAACTGCAGCAAGCCAGCTTTGACTCGGTGGCTATCCTGAACTATGATTGCAAGCAACTCTTTTGAGGGGGCGCACACGAGTCCACATATTCACCATATCAATACTCCACTATGGATCCGCTCCCGTCTCCCTACGAGAACGCCATCCATAGCACTCACGCTTATCTTGCGTATTTTAGAGTATCCACTTTCACTTGTCTATGAACTGTTATAGGCAACCCAGAAGTCCATTTCCGCGGACACGGCTATTCGAATAGATCATATTAACCCTGCAGGGGTGTACTTCGTCACACACGCTCTCGCCCCTTACCACCATGTACACGTCGTGTACCTCGGCAACCTTCAAGCGGAAGCCTGGCGAGGGAGTCGGCCACAGCCTACCTAAACACTCAAGTCTCTAGTCCAGGTTTATCGCCTATTCAGGTTCCATCCGCAGGGAGTCCGGCCGAGGTTTCCACATACGGCCCCGAACGATGTGTGCAGGGTTCCCGAGACACCAAACGGGCGCCCGGTACACCATGCCACGTGCCTACCGCATCACAGCCCACCCCTCGGTCAGCGCTGTCCACGGCCTCCAGCATACTACAAACACCAGAAACTACTTGCAACTCCTGGACAGAGGACAAGGGTGATTAAGAAGCCGAGAGGGTCCATTGGTTTCGGGCCCAATGCGTGGTAGTAACTGTATCATGGATCACAAACACAGAACTCAGTTCCTGAGGACGGCTTCAATGAGACAACCCACCATGTACTCCTACATGGCCTCTCACCGCTACCTTTACCAAATCGTGTTCACACACTTAGCTCACACACAGTAGGACATGTTCATCACCATTCCAATTCATCCCCGATGAATCAGACCC
>NW_025280690.1:0-1213 GCF_018294505.1 Triticum aestivum
CATGTATGAGGGCCCGGTACGACGCTCCGGTGGCATTGCTACCCCCCAGGGCCCCTATCCCGCCTAACCCAGGAGCGGTTGACCACGGGATCTAGCCCTTTGACTTTGCACGGACGGGCTTTGACCAGCGGACCTCCCCACCCGGTTGTGTTAGGTCAGCCCAAAGGAACACTTTGGAGCAACAACCGGGCCAAACCCACAACAAGATCCTCTCCGTGTAGACCCGCCGCGTCTGTTTCCCCCCTCCAGGTGCCGGCGGCGGCGCCGTCCGTGAGGGGGGGCACACCCCGGACACGCGTGTCGGGCGTTTGCAACCACCAAAACACTTCCAAACTTGTGAGAGGCCGCCTACGCAAGATTTGGCGGCATGCTAGCCCCCGGACGCCGCCGGCCACAGCCGTAGACACGCGAAGGGCAATCCGCGTAGAGGGAATTTTTGGGATACTTCTCCATCACCAAAAATTATGAAAAAAATATTATCGTTCCTATAGCACATGTGCCCACGTCATGCAAAAAAACTCATGATTTTATCGCGCTCCGAGTATTTAATAATATTCACGCCGCATCGTTACCGCAGAATGGCTACTGCCGTGTCATAGCCTTCCGTTAGGGGGGGCACGCCCCGGAGACGCGTGCCGCCTCTTTAGACATGCCACCACACCACCCCGCATGTATGAGGGCCCGGTGCGATGCTCCGGTGGCATTGCTACCCCCAGGGCACCCGTCCCGCCTAACGCAGGAGCGGTTGATCACGAGATCTAGCCCTTTGACTTCCCACGGACGGGATCTGACCAGTGGACCTCTCCACCCGGTTGTGTCAGGTCTACCCTAGGGACACCCGGGAGCAACATCCGGGCCAAACCCACAGCTACATCCACTCCGTGTAGACCCGACGTGTCCGTTTCCTCCCCTCCAGGTGACGGCAGCGGCGCCGTCCGTGATGGGGGGCACACCCCGGAGACGTGTCTCGCCTCTTCGGACATGCCACAACACCACCCCACATGTATGAGGGTCCGGTACGACGCTCCGGTGGCATTGCTACCCCCAGGGCCCCCATCCCGTCTTACCCTGGAGCGGTTGACCACGGGATCTAGCCCTTTGACTTTGCACGGACGGGCTTTGACCAGCGGACCTCCCCGCCTGGTTGTGTTAGGTCAGCCCATAGGAACACTTTGGAGCAACAACCGGGCCAGACCCACAGCAAGATCCTCTC
>NW_025280691.1:0-1213 GCF_018294505.1 Triticum aestivum
GAGTGATTTCCACGTGTAACGAACCCTTGTGTGTGTTTACATGTCGGTCATCAACACTCGCAGTTTTGGCCGTTTCTGACCCGTTTCGTGGACTATTACTCACCGTTTTGGGGCCCCAAAGCGATTTGAACAGTTGTTAAACCCCAAGGTGCGCTTACGTGTCGGTCATCAACACTCGCAGTTTTGTTCGATTCTGCCCGTTTCGTGGACTATTACTCACTGTTTTAGGTTCCCGCAGTGATTTCCACGAGTAACGGACCCTGGGGTGCGTTTACCTGTCGGTCATCGACACTCATAGTTTTGACCGATTCTGGCCCATTTCGTGGACTATTACTCACTGTTTTGGGGTCCCGGAGTGATTTCCACGAGTAACGAACCCTGGGGTGTGTTTACGTGTCGTTCATCAACACTCGCAGTTTTGGCCGATTGTGACCCGTTTCATGGACTATTACTCACCGATTTGGGGCCCCAAAGCGATTTCCATAGTTGTTGAAACCCAAGGTGCGCTTACGTGTCGGTCGTCAACACTCACAGTTTTGTTCGATTCTGGCCCATTTTGTGGACTATTACTCACTGTTTTGGGGTCCCGGAGTGATTTCCACGAGTAACGAACCCTGGGGTGCGTTTACATGTCGGTCATCAACACTCGCAGTTTTGGCCGTTTCTGACCCGTTTCGTGGACTATTACTCACCATTTTGGAGTCCCAAAGCGATTTCCATACTTGTTGAACCCCAAGGTGCGTTTACGTGTCGGTCATCAACACTCACAGTTTTGGCCGATTCTGGCCCGTTTCGTGACGTATTACTCACTGTTTTGGGGTCCTGGAGTGATTTCCACGATTAACGAACCCTAGGGTGCGTTTACGTGTCGGTCATCAACACACGCGGTTTTTGTCGATTCTGACCTATTTCGTGGACTATTACTCACCGTTTTGTGGTCCCCAGTGATTTCCATTCTTGTTGAACCCCAAGGTGCGTTTACGTGTCGGTCATCAACACTCACAGTTTTGGCCGATTCTCGCCCGTTTCGTGGACTGTTACTCACTGTTTTGGGGTCCCGGAGTAATTTCCACGAGTAATGAACCCTGGGGTGCGTATACGTGTCGTTCATCAACGCTCGCAGTTTTGGCCGATTCTGACCCGTTTCGTGGACTATTACTCACCGTTTTGGGGCCCCAAAGCGATTTCCATAGTTGTTGAACCCCAAGGTGCG
>NW_025280692.1:0-1213 GCF_018294505.1 Triticum aestivum
GCAGCCGGAAAGTGGCTCTGGAGTGTGAGGAAGGTGACGCGGCTTATGCAGAGTCTGTTTGTGCCACAGAAGAGTTGAAATTTTATAAAGACAATGTTGACCCAACAGATATGACCTCTCTGAAAAAGCCAACCACGGAGAATGAACCAGCAATGAAGTTTAAATCAGCTGATGAGACTAAACTTGTTGATTTTGTTCCAGGTGACTCGTCTCAGCAGTTCAGCATCAGTGCAAATCTGGACCCGAAATAGGAAGGCGCGCTCATCAAGTTCATCCGTGAGAATAGGGACATCTTCGCATGGAAACCTTCTGACATGCCAGGTGTACCTAGAGAACTCGCTGAGCACACTCTCAATGTTGATCCAAAATTTAAGCCGGTCAGACAGTTCCTTCGACGGTTTAACGAAGAGAGGCGGAAGGCTATTGGTGAAGAAGTGGCCCGGCTTTTGGCGGCCGGGTTCATTGTTGAGGTTTTTCACCCAGAGTGGTTGGCTAACCCGGTGCTTGTACTTAAGAAGAACGGCACCTGGCGGATGTGTGTGGACTACACGGACTTGAACAAGGCGTGTTCCGCTGATCCTTTTGCTCTCCCCCGTATTGATCAGATCATTGATGCTACGGCATTGTGCACGCTTAAGTTTCTTGGATGCCTATTCCGGGTATCATCAGATTAAGATGGCAGTTAAGGACCAGGAGAAGACGGCGTTCATCACTCCCTTTGGAGCCTTCTGCTATGTCTCTATGCCCTTTGGGCTCAAGTGTGCGCAGGCGACTTACCAGCGTTGTGTACAGAATTGTCTCCATAAACAGATCGGGCGCAATGTTCACGCTTACGTGGACGATATTGTGGTTAAGTCCATCAAGGAGGAAACCCTGATAGATGACTTAAGGGAAACCTTCGATAATCTCCGGGTCTACAAGATGATGCTTAACCCGGCCAAATGTGTTTTTGGTGTTCCTGCGGGCAAGCTATTGGGCTTCTTGGTTTCTGACAGAGGAATTGAAGCTAACCCGGAGAAGATCAAAGCTATCACTTCTCTAGCTAAGCCGGCATGTATAAATGATGTTCAGCGTTTGGCAGGTCACATCGCTGCTTTAAGCCGGTTCATAAGCCGCTTGGGTGAGAAGGCTATGCCCTTATATCAGTTGATGAAGAAAACGGATAACTTTGTCTGGAATGATGCAGCTAATACCGCCTTCGAGGATTTGAAAA
>NW_025280693.1:0-1213 GCF_018294505.1 Triticum aestivum
TTTTTTAACTTATTTGAACTCGATAGTTTTTCTGTGCTCAAAATGCACCATTAAAGCCACATCATCCATTTTCAACCCTTTCTGACTTCATTTGTTATTTTTCATGCATTTACTGGTTATTTTGAGCTATAAGACCCTGAAATTGAAAAGCATTTCAAATGAACTATGAAAAGGTTGAAAGTTGGCATGGTATCATCATTTGACCCACATAGCATGTGCAAGAAAGTAGAGAGGGTGACGGCAAAACCAAGATGCACTTCGTGTACAAAACGGACAATCTCTTTCGAACTATCAAGGTTTCATACGGAAACATGTCTATTACAAAGAGTTTTCAATTTTTTGAACTTATTTGAACTCCATAGTTTTTCTGTGCTCAAAATGCACCATTCAAAGCCACGTCATCAATTTTCAACCCTTTCTGACTTCATTTGTAATTTTTCATGCATTTACTGGTTATTTTGAGCTATAAGACCCTGAAATTGAAAGGCATTTCAAACAAACTCTTAAAAGGTTGAATGTTGGCATGGTATCATCATTTGACCCACATAGCATGTGCAAGAAAGTAGAGAGGGTTACGGCAAAAACTGGATGCACTTCGTGTACAAAGCGGACAACCTCTTTCGAAGTATCAGGGTTTCATACAGAAACTTGTCTGTTACAAAGGGATTGCATTTTTTTGAACTTATTTGAACTCCATAGTTTTTCTGTGCTCAAAATGCACCATTCAAAGCCACATCATCAATTTTCAACCCTTTCTGACTTCATCTGTAATTTTTCATCCATTTACTGGTTATTTTGAGCTATAAGACCCTCAAATTGAAAAGCATTTCAAACAAACTCTGAAAAGGTTGAATGTTGGCATGGTATCATCATTTGACCCACATATCATGTGAAAGAAAGTAGAGAGGGTTACGGCAAAAACTGGATGCACTTCGTGTACAAAACGGACAATCTCTTTCGAAGTATCAGGGTTTCATACGGAAACTCGTCTGTTACAAAGGGATTTCATTTTTCGGAACTTTTTTGAACTCCATAGTTTTTATGTGCTCAACATGCACCATTCAAAGCCACATCATCAATTTTCAACCCTTTCTGACTTCATTTGTTATTTTTCATGCATTTACACATTATTTTGAGCTATAAGACCCTGAAATTGAAAAGCATTTCAAATGAACTGTGAAAAGGTTGAAAGTTGGCATGGTATCATCATTTG
>NW_025280694.1:0-1213 GCF_018294505.1 Triticum aestivum
GACGACAGACGTCGCAATTAGCAATATACTGAGCGATTTCTCTCTTCATCCTAGTCCACCAGAACCTCTGGCGTAGGTCCTGATACATTTTAGTACTACCGGGATGAATGGTGAGAGGAGATTCATGGGCCTCCTTAAGGATCAACTGCCGCAGATGCTGGTTCTTGGGAACCACTAGACGATTCTCAAAGTACACAACACCATGATCATTTGTGGAGAAACAACTAGCACCTCCGCTAGCAATGTTCTCTTTGATTTTAGATATTCCCTTATCTCGCTTTTGGGCAGCGATGATTTGATCCGTAAGAGTAGGTTTTGCTACCAAGGTGGAAAGATAACCTTGAGGAACAATGTGAAGGTTAAGCTTCCGAAATTCCTCATGGAGAAGCGGTTGACTTTGTTGTAACATCAGGTTGTTACAATAAGATTTACGACTTAGCGCATCAGCCATGACGTTGGCTTTTCCTGGGGTATAGGTTATTCCTAAGTCGAAGTCTGTGATCAATTCAACCCAACGTCTTTGTCTAAGATTCAAATCCGGTTGGGTGAAGATGTACTTCAGGCTTTGGTGATCAGTGAAAATTTCGCAACGATTACCGAGGAGGTAATGTCGCCAGGTCTTAAGTGCATAGACTACGGCTGCAAGTTCTAAATCATGAGTAGGATAATTCTCCTCATGTGGGTGCAATTGCCGTGAAGCATAAGCAATTATGTGTCGATCTTGCATGAGAATGCAACCTAGTCCTTGTCGCGAGGCGTCGCAGTAGATAACAAAGTCCTTGGAGAAATCTGGCGGTACCAGCACGGGAGCAGAGGTCAGGCGTCTTTTCAGTTCCTGAAAGCTGTGCTCACATTGTGGAGTCCATTCGAACTTCTTATCTTTCTTGAGGAGTTCGGTTAGAGGTTTAGCAACTTTGGAGAAGTTCTCGACAAAGCGACGGCAATAGCTCGCTAAGCCTAGAAAACTCCGAACTTGCTTGACCGATTCGGGTGGAGTCCAATCAAGGACGGCTTGAACTCGCTCAGGGTTAACAGCAATACCTTTACCAGATATTACATGGCCCAGATAGGTCACTTCTGGCAACCAGAATTCACATTTTGAAAATTTGGCATAAAGGCGATGCTCACGAAGTTTCTGCAACACTAGTCTTAGATGTTCGGCATGTTCTTCCTCGTTCTTGGAGTAGATGAGTATATCATCGAGATAAACTAC
>NW_025280695.1:0-1213 GCF_018294505.1 Triticum aestivum
GATAGTATGGCTCTGGGATTGCTTTCTCGCAGGGAGTCGAGAAAGGATCTCTGGCCGAGGTTGATAACACCACTGCTACTTACTTTATGCTACTCTACTCCCTCCTGTTGCTGCAAGATGGTGGGTTCAAGAAGGTGCTAGTCTTCGATAGGACTAGGCCTTCCCTCTATTCTGGCATTTCTGCAGCCCAGTCCACATATATAGCCTTCCTTTGATAATATTGCATATGTAGTGTAGATCCTTGCTTGCGAGTACTTTGGATGAGTACTCACGGTTGCTTTGCTCCCCCTTTTCCCCCTTCTTTCTTCTTTCTGGTTGTTGCAACCAGATGGTGGAGTCCAGGAGCCAGATGCCACCTTTGACGACGGCTGCTACCCCGAGGGTGCCTACTACTACGTGACGGACGCCGACGACCAAGAGTAGTTAGGAGGCTCCCAGGCAGGAGGCCTTGCCTTTTCGATCGTAGATGCTTTTGTGCTAGCCTTCTTAAGGCAAACTTGTTTAACTGACGTCTGTGCTCAGATATTGTTGCTTCCGCTGACTCGTTTGTTTTCAAGCTGATGTATTCGAGCCCTCGAGCCCCCTGGCTTGTAATATAAAGCTTGCATTATTTTAAATTGCGTCTAGAGTTGTGTTGTGATATCTTCCCGTGAGTCCTTGATCTTGATCGTACACATTTGCGTGTATGATTAGTGTACGATTGAATCGAGGGCGTCAGAAGTACAAGTTGGTATCAGAGCCGACTGCCTGTAGGTAGCCCCCTTTCCAACTCCTTGGCCGAAGTTGAGTCTAGTCATTGAAAAACTTTTTCTAACATTGGCTGTGTGGCTTACGGGCCCACGTCGCCATTGGGTGGTATTAGGATCTTTTACTCCTCGTCTATACTCTGGGACTCTGAACTCTCTTCTACTCGGGTTAAATGAATTTACTAACATTAGGATCCCGTGACCACATTCACCCCGAAGTTGGATGAAGCCATAGTTATTCCTTAGGATAGCTTTTTGAGTAGTGCACACCCTGTCGTGTTGACTACGGAGTGGAATCCATCGTACCTCCTTCATTATGCATGTTTTCATCATGAATGATCCTTATCTTTGCAAATGCTCAATGCTGAACTACCCCTGTTACATGTTAGCAGGATGGTTAGACCCGCTGGTCGTGGCTGTGGTGCCAACGACCCACCACCGCCTGAATTCTTTACTGGAATGAGGCA